>NW_014542195.1:207655-224617 GCF_000741045.1 Vigna radiata var. radiata
AATTAGGTTATGGGTTGTCAAGACTATCAAAGCAAACAGAGCTCTTACAGTTGGTGACAAAGGAAATTTCCCAGATGTGGTTGGTGTCATGAAGGAAGGAGGAACACCAACATAAAATTTCAACACCTACTGATGGGTGTTTGGGCTTTACCGGGTCAAGCTAATGACGTTAAAAGAGTGCTTGCTGGGAGGCAACCCAGTTTCTGAATTTTTTTTATCTTTAATTTCGTTTTGATTTTATTTTATTTTATTTTTATTTTATTTTCTTTTATTTGATTTTTTTTATTTGATTTTATTTGATTTGTTTTTTTTATTTTTTTTTATTATTTTTTTTTGGGTTATGCGTTGCTTCTGATGGCAGTGATGATAGCATCTACTGATGGATGCTTCTACAACATCTACTGATGGATGTTAGATGATATGGCATCTACTGATGGATGCCAATGAAGATTAAAAGGATTAGCATTTACTGATGAATGCTATCGGGATAGCATCTATTGGGGGATGTTAGAAGATATAGGTATCCACTGAAGGATATCCGGAAGGTACACCTACTGATGGGTGGTGGAAGGTAGTGCACTTACTGACAAGTGCTAACCAGGTTTGGCTCAGGCTCGTGACGTTAAACAAGCGCTACTAGGAGGCAACCTAGATTTCTTCTTACACTTTTGCATTTTAAATTATTAGAATAGGTTGAATTTTAATTTTGCTGTGTATTCTTGGCTTTATTACTTGTTCTGAAAATGTTTGACTAACTAATGTGCATGATGGATCTATTTGATGATTATTTAATGTGGATGAGAATTGAGTTCTAATGCATGTTGATATCCAAGAAATATATGTGTGATGAATTTATGATTGTGGTCATGATGTTAGGCAGGGTGTATGAATGAATTTTGTGTGAGATAGCTTATGTGTGAGATTTTGAACTCTAGAGTTTTTATTGTTGTATGCATTGTTCACAGGAAAACATGGATGATATTGTCTTAATCTTGATGATCGATTGAATTGCATGTGAATGTCATATGATCAAGGCCATTTTTGAAAACCCTTCTCTAGCCAAATTTTCACCCAAAAGTCTTGAAAATATTTTACCCTTTTTTAACCTTAGCCTAAAATAGGATGTGAACCCTTGTCTTGTAAATCTTTACCTTGAGTTGGGATGAGCTTAATTGTATGTGATGAAAAGGTTCAAGTTTGGGGTAGTACGCGGGAAAATTGAAAATGCAAGAAAAGGGCATTGAGCTCAATTGTTGTGAAAAGAGAAGAATTCATGAGAAAAAGAAAAGAAAAGAAGAAAAGCGTGAAAATGAGCTCAATGAAAAAGAAAAGAAAAGGGAAGAAGTTGGGAATGAGAGACATTGGTGAGAGAGTTGTGCTTAATTGTTGAATATTTTGATAGCTCTCTTGACTCGCGAATTTTGCATTCTAGAAAAACCAATTCTTTCTTCTTAGCCCAACCTCATTACAAGCCTTGAAAAAGTCCTTTTGATGGCATTTGCATGTAAAGATGTTGATTATTTGAGATGAATGGCAATTTTGTTTCATGTGACTTGTGAATAATTGAGAGTTGGAGTGTCACCTTAAACACTTGAGTGATTGAGTGAAACACATGCTTGGTATGAATTGTTAATTTTCATGAGAACATTTTTGCTTAGTGGATTGATCATTCATAGTGTATAACATCTATTGTGCAATCTCTGGATTGAAAGCATGCATGCATCTTATTTTGNATTTCACTGAGGATATTGAATTGAGTGGTTTTGTCATGTACCTTGGGATTGTTGAGGCATTGGATGAAACAGTATAAAGCCAAGCTTTGTTTTGTGTGTTTTTTTGTTTTGTTTTGCTTGAGGACAAGCAAAATTCTAAGTTTGGGGTGTTGATGATGGTTGAAAAACAGTGATTTTCATATGTCAATTTGGACCAAATTACACCCTTTACTACTCGGAATGAGCTTAGAATCAAGCAAGACTCAACAAATGAGTCTGGAGAGAGTCAAAAGTTGTTTTTAGCGATTTTATGCTTGTTTTGCATTGTTTTGTAGCTAATTTGAGAAAGTTAAGAATGGAGTTAAAGATACAGGTCGTTGACTTAAGAAAAGAGCAGAAAAATGAAGATTTGAAGAGTCGACGCACCGCCTGACGACACACTTAAACCGTCGGACGGTGCAGGACGAGGAGTAGGCATGGCGATTGACGCTGGGCGGCCCTGAGGGAAACCGCCCGGCGGTGGCGCTTGCCGCCGGGCGGTTTGGAGAATTATGGGATAGTCAACAGTCCCTGTAAGTTGTCGGGGCGTTACAAACATGTGACACCCGGGCACTGACGAGGGCAGGGAGTGATCGCCGGTGCAAGAGGCATGGACAAGGAGCGGCTCCTGGCAGGCTTCCAGTGGAAGGGGCACGTGGACGAATCGAACATACACCGGAATGAGAGGGATCTAGAGACTGTATAGGTATGAGACTATACAATTGAAGGATAGCTTAAAGGAATTGATTTGGCTACTCATATAAACAAATGCATTTGCTTTTCGGTAGCCTAACTCATAAGAACTCCATGGTTAAGCGTGCTTAGCCTAGAGTAATTATGGGATGGGTGACCTTCCGGGAAGTTTTCTCAGAAAGTGTGTGAGTGAGGACAAAGCACACTGGAAAGCCTCGTGTTGATGTGTGGGGGCAGTCAGCAGTCCTTGTAAGTTGTCGGGGCCTTACAGGAAGAAGAGGTGAGTCACAAGTGGACAAGCTTAGAAACCAAGTTCTTCCTAGCCAGAGTTTTCCCAAGTCACTTAGCTCAAAAACAGCAAAGACACTTAAACTACAAAGGTTCCATGATATTAAGACCCAAACAAGCTCAAATCAATGCTTAAAACTAGTGTAAGCTTCAAGCTTCAGCTGCTGCCATGTACTTTTCAAATTCAGTATGAAGGTTGAATTTTCTGGTGCTAGAAATGCTGCTGGACAACAAACAGCAGTGGCTGTTACATGAATTTAAGCTGCTCTAAAGTCCTCCTTCTTGCTCCACTTTCAATCCCTTATCCACTCCCTAGAAGGCTACCATAATATGAGAGGTTTTCTGTGTCTGGATGACTCAATTAGACTGCACACATGCTCCAAAAATCCACCTAAACATCTCAATCAGATTAAAAAAAACTGGACCAGAATTCTGCACTCTAAGTGGCTGGAACAGCAGTTTTGAGGCCAAATAAATTGATGAATTCAAATGGAACAGCACCTAATAACAGCAAGCACTCTAAATGAACCTAAGAATAGCACTAGAGTGGATGAAGAAAGCAAGAAAAACGCAATCACAATTCAGAATTCAGTCCAAATGCAAATTGTTTGATAATTTTCAAAACTGTTTGATAAAATGTCCCAAAGAGTTTCAGATTTTGTGTTTTTAAATTTGGGGACTTGCAAACGGGATTGATTGGTTCTCCAAGCTTTTTAACACTTGATATTTGTTCTTTTATTCATTTATTTTCATTCTAAATCATAGAACCGGCTTTTTCCAATCCAAAAGAAATGAAACTTGCACCAAAATTATCAAACAGTGGCTGAAACTGAAACTGCACTAGAAAAAATGATTGCATTTGGTTGTTTTAAAGCCAATTTCTAGTAGAACTGTTTGAAACTCAAATTTAACAGTCCAAGCAACTTTGATTGATGAATTTGAGTGTGTTCAAACTTTAAAATGAAGTATAATCTGTTGGCAACTCGAAATCATCATTTCACTTCCATTTTTACCCAAAAATTGATGGTTTAAAGACCAAATCTGCATATATCTTAATTTTGGACCAAATGAACAGTGCAAGCAAGTTTAAACCATCATTCCATATTCAAGCAAATTTAAAGCAATTTTCAATCTTTTCCCATCATTATTCACTCTTCCAGTTTTGATTTCTCTTTCCAACCAATTGCCATTCCATATTCTATGCAAACATTTTCAAGCTATGGCAATTCAAATCTTGAGTTATTGTTATCTTCAAGAAAACAAGTAACTCAAGACAATATTGAATTTGGACTTCTAAAATTTTCAAAGATTACAAATCAAAATACTAGGAGTCCTTATTCTCTTGTTTTTGTAGAAAATTTCCTCTTTGGATTGGTATTAATTGAAGATATATTTGATGCATATTGCAGATTCGTCTTTGATCCAGGAGGAAGAAAAGTGGATCTAAAAGAATAAGGCCATTTCAAGATGGCCATGCTCCAAAGAATGTGTGGAGCTTCTTAATAAGGAGATTGCCAGATTTGAGGACAAATCTTTTTTTTAAGAGGGAGGGTATGATAGAATCCTGTCTCATGTAGTCCTCTTTTTACATTTTATTGTATTTGTAGTGTAGCTTGCAAGGAGCATGGGTCACTATAAATACCCAGCTCCTCACTTGTACTATTCACTTTTGAGATGAATGAGAATTGAGATTTCTAAATCAGAAATTAATTCTCTCTTGAAAGTCACTTGGCTAGAGAGTCCCAAGACTTCCTCTAGCCACCTTCCAAGCACACTCCTATTTTTCCATTTTCCATCCATTGTGTTATCTCTCTCATCATATTGCGTCACCATCTCCACCAATAGGCCTCGGACGCATCATCAGTGGTGTCAGCTTCCTTCACCACGCGTCAGAGCCATTGCCTCGTCACTTCAGTCTCGTGTTTCAATTCCAGACGCGAATCGCACCACTCATTTTTCCACACTTTCATTCTCGCGTCTTCTTCCCTCTACTAGGGTTTGCATTTCCAGCACCTCTACTCCATTCTGTTACCAATAAAGGANTATTGGTAAAACCTGAAGACAAGTTTTGATGATGCTGTAAATTGTAATTTTTATTTGTAATAGGAGAATATTTAAAAGCAACTTGTAGTCTCTTTAATGTAGTAGGAAAATAATTAAACATTGTAATTTCTACTGTTATAATCGATTATGGACATGCTATAATCGATTATCATATGCTTTTGAACTATAATAATCGATTATCATGAAGCAATAATCGATTATCACAAGTCTCACTTGAATAATCGATTATCACTTACAATAATCGATTATCACTTTTTGAATTCTCTATAACGGACTTGAATAATCGATTGTCACTTACAATAATCGATTATTCATGGCAGTTGTGAGCTGACCTTTGGCATTCTGTGTGTTTGGCTATTTAAGTGAATTTTGAAAGCTTCAGGACTTAACATTTTGAGTAAACTGAGAAAGCCAGAACACTGAGTAGTCAGAGGAACGTTCTTGATAAAGCTTTTTGTTTACTGTGTTCCCTTGCCTGGTCTTGTGGAAGGAAAGGCTTACGTATCGTGTGCCGATAGTCGAAGTGGACTCTCTTCAAGTTGGCAGGGCTCTCTACCTGGTCTTGTGTAAGGAGAAGCACGTGAATCGTGTGTCGATTGCCGGTGCAGGTTCTCTTCAAGTTGGTAGAGTGGTTTCTTTCATTTTATTCCTGTTCATTATCTTGTAATCTGTTAAACCAATTTTTAGTGGAACTGTTAATCACTCTTTGTAGTGATTAACGACTGGACGTAGATTCTGTTGAATCGAACCAGTATAAAAATCCTTGTGTGATTTTCTTTTGCCCTACACTCGTTTTATTATTAACGCACGTTATCTGCTTGGTAAATTTTCTGAAAGAAAATCGTTTAACTTAAGAAGGCTAAATTTGTTTCAACTGTGACTTGTTACGCTGTACGCTCTTTGTGTTTTAATCCGCTGCGCTAAACTCTTTTAAAAATTAACCCCTCCAATACCAACACATTCCTCCTCACAGATCCGTCAGCTCTCCTTCGTAAGTGTCATCTCTTTCACAGAAACAACATTGTCTTCATCTCCAATGCTTGTTTCACCAAACATCTTCCTTCAAACTTAGGTTTTCTTCGTCATTTTCACTTTTACCTTCGATCTCACTTAACAAAAACCTTTCCATCCATAGATCTTTCATTTCTACCGTTTAATCTGAGTTTTGAACCGATTAATCGGTTCAATTTTCTATTCTTCCCATTTCTAGGGTTCCTCTGTGTCCGATTAGGGTTTTCAACCTATCTTCTTCGATTTCTCTTTCGATCTGGAGTGTTCTTCTCATTTCCGCTGCGTATCTCTCGTCGGAGAAGCTTGAAGGAGCTTTACTTGCTTTCGCGTCGCGCCATTCAGGCAGCTCCTCAAGGCGTTCTTCCATCAGAACCTCTTCAAGATTGGTTGCTGGACTTTTTAAGAAAAAGTAAATTGAATGCAAGCTTCCCACATTAACAAAGGTAATAGCATTTTGCAAGAAAGAAAAGAAGTTGTGCTCTTCATTCTAAATGAAAACGTTCCAAAGCAAGAGTGAAAACAAGTGACAACTGCCACCAAATGAAATGCACCAGTGTAATGTTCAAAAATTCTCCAACAAAGACAACGTTCAAAAGCCTAATAGCAAAAATCAAAATGAGGTACGCTGGTGGCACCCTAAGGCCGTGAGCTCTCCTTATTTCTTCAACCAAAATCCATGTGCCTTAGAAAGTAAGTGACGACTGCTAATTCCTAGGCCGTGACGTGTAGCTGAAAATTGAGGGTGGGGTCCACCCTAAGAAAATGAAACCCTAGAGTTAGGCCATGTGTCCCACAAAATTAGGCCTTTACATTTTTGCCACTAAAAGGCCCATTGCACATAAGCTTAATTAAAGTTTTCTAGATAACTAAGTTACAATTTAATTAAAAATAAAATGCCTAATTGTAGAGTCTTTAATGACCATGCCTCCATCCTAATGCTCCAAAAGATATCTCCAAAATTTCCCTNCAACTAAAAATGCAATTAATCAACTGAGAAAATTCAAATTAACTAAAATAAGAATTTCCGATCAAATTAAGCATAATTAGGAAAAACGGGAAAATACCGAACAATTAAGCACAATTCCCTGATTAAATTTGGTACAATAAGCTAAGTGAAATCAATAAAATAATGACTCATCAAAATAGTCCACACTTAGTCTTTTGCACTCTTTGGCAAAATCAAGACGTAAATCAGGGAATGGTTTAGAACACATCAGGCAAGTGACACAGACTCAGAACATAGAAAACAAAGACTCACAAGGGAAGAAACAGGATTACACAGTTTTTAAGAAATATGGACAAAAAAAAAGAAGTAGAAAACATCCAACATAGAATTAGAGAAAATAGATACTCATGAAGTCATCCAAGCAATTCAAAACATGTGAATGAAAAACAGCAAAACCTCACAGATGCACACTATCGGTGTTTCTCTCAAGTGTCTAGGGTAAACAGTGTCAACTCAATGCACTTAAGAAAGCAGACACAACAGACTTGGGAAGCCTCTAATATCAACACTAAAAAACATATGCATGTTCAAATCAAAAGGTCTTTTATGGATGTAATGGGGCCAAGGCAAAAGGGACGATAAATATGGATGAGAAGCTACAAACCAAAAGGAATAGAGGAGCAATGGGGAACAAGTGAAAACATAGTCAAATCACGCCCAAAACTCTAATTCAATCCTCTTCTTGACTCCATTATTCAACAAATTTTTTATTTTTCTCATTTTTCTATATTTTTTTTTCTTTTTTTTTCATCTTGTCTCCTTTCTTTTCTCTCTTTTCATAACATAAATCTAAGAGACAAGATACACAACATTTTTACAAAAACAAAAACAAGAAGAGGAACCAACTAGCCAATTCATCTAAATGGGGAAAGCATAGGCTCAAAAGGGGTTATCAAATGATTAAAAACAAGGTAGGCTCATTTGGCTAGAGAGGCTCAACAACAAAACTGCCTTTATCACTTCTAAACATGCATATCAATCAAGAATTATCAACATAGTCAAGCCAAAGCATATGTTCAAGCAATCAAGAGATATATCACACAAGAAAGAACATAAAGTGGCTCAAATCTCACACAGGGTAATTTTGTCACAATCAAATCACCCTCTCAAACATCATAATCATCTTCCAAGCAAAGAAAAGAAAGAATTTCAATCCATAAGTATCAATGAAGTGAAAGACACATCTACAACCTAAAAAAAGTCCAGATATCAAGAGAAACATGCAAAACTATACACAAGATGCAACAAAAACTACCTAGAAAACAAAAAAATTAACACCTAGAAAAGTAAAAAAAAAAATTAACAAAGAAAATAGATATCTCCCCTAATAGACCACACTTAAACTACACAGTGTCCTCAATGTGTCACAAGCATAAGATCGCAATCATAACAATGAACAGATCATGGACAAGTGTAATAAAAGCAGGAGAGGGGGGAGAAGGGAAAAGAAAACTCCCCTTATCATGGTGGTAGTTGCCAATTTTGGACTATCAGGGATATGTCTTCCACCACAGGATCCAGCAAGGAAGTTTTGAAGAGGAATTGCTTCATCCGCCTGATTTGATCAAGCAGGGAAATGTCTTCCACAACTGGATCAAAGAAGCAGTGATTGTTGATGAGCGGGTTCAGCTGGTGCCTATTAATCTTCAAACTGTCGCAACTTTTGTGTATGCTTGCACCTTTGTTTTCCACTATGGGTGCTTGTTGGTCAAATTCATGTGTACCTCCTACAATAGGGTTAATGCAAAGTGGCTCCATAGAAATAACATGCAAGGGTATAACACCCAATTCCAGTGTAACAGGCTGAACCTCAGAGATACCCTCAGAACATGAATCAATTTCAAATGTAGAAACAATATCAACAACAGGCTCAAATTCATGTTCAGTGCATGGAGAACAAACATTCAGATGTGATGGCAAAAAGTGGTTCTTATCATGCAAAGAGGGAGAATGAAAATCATGCTCATCAACATCATAATCATTAATAACATACCTATCAACAACATGATCATCAACAACATAATCAATCTTAGGTATGTTTACCTCCACTTCCCTGAAGATTCGTAAAGTGGTGGAAGGTGAAGATGATCTACCTTTCTCAAAGGTGTTTCTTATATCTGCCTGTTCCTCAACATTTTCATCAGACTCACAGTTAGTATCACCCATCATAAAGTTGGAAATTGGTTGTATTACATAATTGATTTCAACACAAATAGAGCAAGAACCAACTTCACAACTACATTTAAAATTTTCAGAAAATTGTGAAAGATCAAAATTTAATCCTAAGTTTAAAGCATCTTCAGTTTTCATAGTTTCTATATCAAAATCATCACTAACATGTGAATCTGCAACAGAATCAAGAATATTTGATTGCATAATCAACTCAGGCAAAGCAAGTGGGATTTCAAGTTTAGAAAAAACCTGTGTTGATTCATGATTCATCTCACCAGTAGCAGCAGAATGAGCAACTGCATCCTCAGGTGCAAAAGTGGGGAGATAGGAGGGTGGGAAAGTAGATGACGTAGTAGTAAGCTCATGACTCTGCTCCCCATCTCCTATGTGGACGACACTGACATCATCAAGAATCGGAACAGTCTGAAATGGTGATCTCTCTAAAACTCGAGATTGTTCCTCAATGAATTGTGTGGCCATCTGCCCCCACAACTCATTCAATGTAGGCTTAGACGAAGTAGAAGATTTGGCAGGTGTCTCTTGTTGCTGTTGTTGCCTCTAATTTCGCTGTTGTGGCTGCCTGTTATTGTAGATGTTTGGAGCATAAGCTTAAGGTGCATGACAAGAAACAAAGTGGTGCAAAGAAGGACAGGCATCCATATAGTGGTCACTTGAAGGACATTTAGCACACAGTCGTGCCATGATGCAGATGGAGGTGCTGGTTTCTGGTTGGATGCCAGCTGTGTCACCAAACTCAAAAAAGAATCATGCTTGCTTTCCAAATTCTATTAGCAACGGATGAAGACTGGGCAAACTCATGAAACTGCAGCTGCTGTGGTTCCTGGACTGGTGGAGGCATGGAAGCATTCTGGAATGGTGGTTCTTGATATTGATGCTATGAAGTACGATACCATCCCAAGTTAGGATCAGTCCAACCAAAATCATTGCTATATGAATCATAATGATGCTGAGTAGGGCGGAATCTATCCAAAAACAAATGCTTAAGATCTTCCCAAGAAGTGATGGATCCTAGAGGAAGACAATACAGCCAATCCCTTGCTGCTTCTTGTAATGAGTGTTGAAATGCCCTTAAGAAAATGTCGTCATTAGGGACATGTGGAGGCTTCATTGAAGAGCAAATGGTGTAGAACTCCTCCAAATGTCTATGTGGGCATTCACCTGCAAAACCATGAAACCTAGGCAATAAATCTATCAGTCCAGAAGTGAGAACGCAATGAACATCATCCTCATAATGTGTAACCGGCTCCAAAAGAGCACTCTCATGAGTCGGAGGATGAGTCATATTGTTCTCAACATAGAAATCAACAGGAGAATCATAATCAGAGTAACAAGCAGGAATAGAATCATAGTCATAGGCACAGGCAGAAGAAGCAGTATCCACATAATCAAAATAGGTAGACATGGAAAAAGAAGGGGGAAGGTAGAAGAATGGAAATGCAAAAAATTACAAAACAAACAACAATTAAACATGCAACACGCACACACACAAGAACTCACACACAAAACAGAACATCACACTCACAACACAAGACAAAACACAACACACACTAACACAACAAAAGACCTAAAACCGAACCATTGGTCCCCAGCAACGGCGCCAAAATTTTGATGGGTGTCGCACCCCATGCAAATTTAATGTGCATAAAGAATGCAGTATAAACTAAGAAGTGACTCCTAGGTCGTCTCTCAAGGACCAAACTATGGTTCGAGAATCAGGTCAAACACGAAGTGGGGGGGTTTGTGAAAGGTTTTGTGAATGAAATGAACTAAATTAAAACACGAATGCAAACAGAAATGAAAACAGAAAGGTAAACAGAAATGTAAAAATGGAATCAAATACAAAATAAAAACGGTTGGTCATTAACTTAATCACTATGCTTTCATTCATCGATTAACACAACAAAGAGGCTACTCTAACCTCTAATCCAACACAGCTAACCAACTAAGCGAAGGCTAATCATGTTTTCATAAAAGCGAACTAAGTGAACATAATACATCTAATCCATCCTATGTGTTCTATACAGATTGATCAACTAAACGAAGATGCAATCACCATTGGGCAACTAAGCGTATACCCAATGCAAGAACACAGTCAGATTTCATAGAGTGTCAAGCAGAGTAGAATAAACATGAGAACAGTCCAATGAATCTCAAGGAAACAATGTAATTTTGATGACCAACCTGACTCTCCTAAACTAACATCACAATTAAATTAATATAACCGAACAAAATAGACAAAATTAAAGTGAATGAAAACAATAAACTGAACAGTCTTAAAGCATGGTCTGTGAGCTAATTGAAATACAAGAAATAAATAACCAAACGCATCAATGCTCTTAAATTGCAATGTTGAAGTAACAAATTAAATGCACATTGAAATAAAGCCTGGAAATTGTAAACAAAATCACCACCGTGTGCTCTCTTCTCCATGCCGTGACACCAAAAAGAAAAGTTAACATTTAATCTACCCCTAATGGTGCTGGAATAATCATTCAATCAAAGGTGTTGTTGTACGTGGGCTCCCCTCCAAGTGAAAAATCACCGTGTTGCTTCCTCCAAGGCATATCAAAAGCACGTGAGTTGCCATTGAGTTCAGCTTGATGTAGCGTGTTCCTATCAAGCAGTGAGTGCCACTTTTCTAAAATCAACAAAAACTTAAATGCTTTTCTCCCAAATAAAAATGTGTAGCCCTTCCGTAATAGTGTTGTGATTTCACTCTATTAGAATTGAAAATCAACAAAATCTAGGTGGGTGGGAGTTGGTCCCCTTTTCAAATCACGTTCCAGCAATTTACTTAAAAGCAATTGAATGAACAAGGGTTGGTGGTTGTGACCATCCAAGACTCTTCAATGGAATGCCACACCATGTGTACTTTGCTTCCCATCAATCAACTAAGTGTAGCAGCAATTGGAAAGAAAGCAATTACTCACCCCTACTAGAAGAAAAGAACGAAAATGTTTCTCAACAAAACCTGTTCAAAAGTAAGAACCTCTTTAAGATTGGTGGCTGGACATTTTAAGAAAAAGTAAATTGAATGCAAGCTTCCCACATTAACAACGGTAACAGCGTTTTGCAAGAAAGAAGAGAAGTTGTGCTCTTCATTCTAAATGAAAATGTTGCAAAGCAAGAGTGAAAACAAGTGACAGCTGCCACCAAATGAAATGCACCAGTGTAATGTTCAAAAATTCTCCAACAAAGACAACGTTCAAAAGCCTAAAAGCAAAAATCAAAATGAGTTACGCTAGTGGCACCCTAAGGTCGTGAGCTCTCCCTATTTCTGCAACCAAAATCCATGTGCCTTAGAAAGTAAGTGACGACTGCTAATCCCTAGGCCGTGAGGTGTAGCTGAAAAATGAGGGTGGGGTCCACCCTCAGAAAATGAAACCCAAGAGTTAGGCCATGTGTCCCACAAAATTGGGTCTTTACATTTCTGCCACTAAAGGGCCCATTGTACATAAGCTTAATTAAAGTTTTCTAGATAACTAAGTTACAATTTAATTAAAAATAAAATGCCTAATTGTAGAGTCTTTAATGACCATGCCTCCATNTTACAATTTAATTAAAAATAAAATGCCTAATTGTAGAGTCTTTAATGACCATGCCTCCATCCTAATGCTCCAAAAGATATCTCCAAAATTTCCCTGCAACTAAAAATGCAATTAATCAGCTCAGAAAATTCAAATTAACTAAAATAAGAATTTCCGATCAAATTAAGCATAATTAGGAAAAACGGGAATATAGCAGACAATTAAGCAAAATTCCCTAATTAAATTCGGTACAATAAGCTAAGTGAAATCAATAAAATAATGACTCATCAATAGGGATAGGAGGACCAATTGCCTTAAGCTTTTGTGCGAATTTATGTAATGCATGATCAATGGCTAGGGAGACTAGACATAGTAAACTAGTAATTAGGAATAGTCTCTTTTCACCAATGATATGATCATAGATGGGACAACAATGAAGAGCTTTTAGAGTGACAAAAAGAATAAGAAAGAGTAGAATGGGCTTGTATTTGCCTCTTTTTTTCTTTTCGTTAGTTCTAGTTGAATAAACACTTATAAACCCTTCTTTTCCTTTAAGCACAAGCTATGTGGGACTTTCCATGGCTTGGTCTTAAAAGAAAAGAAGAGGAAGAAATGTGTCTTAGCTTGTAGCGTAAGGTAGCATAGCTTGTGTTCATTTTTTGAACTTTAGGAGAGCTAGGTGGCTTATAAACCCTTTTGGAATGAGAGAGTTAAGCAATGTGGGACTAAGAAACACCTAGGGATGTTACTGGTCAGACCTTAGGCATTCAAGTCCCACATCTCTTGAAACTATCATCCAAACTCACTCCAAAAGCTATATAAGAAGCCTAGGTTGTCTCCTTTGTACACCTTACTTTGAATCAATTCAAATTTGAGTTGATTTGCACTTTTGCAATCTTCTTTTGAGATAGTATTTTGTCTCAAAAGTCCCTCTTTTGGGAACACCTTATCTTGCTCAAGCAAGTGGCGGTCCTCCTTTGATGCTTATCTTGGTGCTTCCTTCAAGTGGCGCTTCCTCAAGTCATAAGTTTCCTCTTTCTCAATCTTTTCCATTTTTAATTTCTCTCCATTTCTTGTATGCCATTTTAGTCTATTCATTCTAGGCATGCATTTTCCCCATCATGTGGTATCATCAGCCTTAGGTTTTTTATCATCTTAGGAATTGCATGCTAGAGTAGAATAGCTTACATATGTGTAATTTTCGCTCAGCCATTTTTTTTCCGCCCAACGTCAACGTGATTTTTGTGTCAACTTGTACGCTTTCATTTGAACTCATTTCTTGTCCAAATTGAGTGCAATTTTTTGTCCTAGTTTCATCTACGTGTTAGGAATAATTTCCAATCATTTATGTTAGCTAATTCCATCATTTTCTATGCCCATTTCATTGTTTTCGTTCAGTACTCATTTTCCGCATCCAGTAAAACGTTGTTTCTAGTTCAATTTTGAGTTCATTTTTAATCCGTTTTGTGTGCAATTTTTTTTAAAAGTTTTGACTGGATGTCTACTTTCATGCCTAGTTTTTACTTTATGCCAATTTATTCTCTACTATTCGTAATAAAAAATTTTCTACACTGTGTCAGTCCAGTGCTTACTGTTTGAGTGACTTCTAATCTGTTTGCATTGTTTGCTTGCTGTTTGGTACTTGTGGTGGCTGGAATTGATCATTGGACAGGGCTAGAACCTCCCAACACTCTTAAGCAAGGATTAAAAACTTCACATCACAGCTTGGAGGTGATTATCCTTTGCTGTCCAGAGCATTATACAAGCAGTTATTTCTTCAAACAACAACAATGTTATTGGAGGTCTTCAACAAGTAGGTGTCCTATTTCCTTTTGTTTGTTTTTCCAGCTTATAATTCTTGTCTTGGCTGGTTTATTTGAGTCTTTCTTGCTTGCTTAGCTTTGATTTTGAGTCATATGTGTTTCCTCCTTAGGAGTTTTCTAGCAAATAATTCTTGAAATTGCACTTCTTAAGAGTCTTGTTGCATCCTTGTTCTTGTATGCTGAATTGAGTTTGATCAACCTAGGATTTAAGTGTGTAGACTTTGCTTGTATGTTCTGTATTAATAGAGGCATTACTTACATCCAATTTTTTCTTTAATCAAATACACATACTCAATTAAATCCTCCTTGGCCGAGACTAGTGATATCAATTATGTATGATTAAAATAAAAATCAAACCAACACCAAATTTGGTTGTTGTTTTGTGCTAGTCTGGCTGAGAAGTTTGCCCACTATTTTGGTGTGTTTGATAGCTAATTTTGCAGCCTCTTTTGTCATAAAATTACATAATATAGAATATATAGGTTTGAAGTTTGCCAAATTAATTCCACCCATTTCTAGATCTTACTCTTCATGTATGCATAGAATTTTGGTGTGACTTGTTTCTTAGTTGTGCCAATTTTTCTTTGCTATCTTGTTAATTGGTGCCACTGCTTTGCCTCAAATGTTCTTGTTGTTTTGTCTTCATAAATTCTTTAGAATAATGCCCTTATTTTTTGTGCCAAGTTTCTTGATTTTTAGGTTCCATTTTCATCATTTGTCTTGTAGTTTTCATTCATTTTTTGGCTTCTACCATGTGCTGTCTTGATTTGACTCCTTTGCATTGAGGGTGGGTTATACATCTTTCCATTTGCTTTAGACTTGAGTTGGTGCTCTCAAAGTGGACTTGTGAGACAATTTACTATTTTGAAAGAAGAGTGCTGCCCTTACCTTGTTTTTGAGCCATTTTATCGTGAGTTTTGAGCTTTCTTTCTTGTTGTATTGAGTGAAACTGTGGGCTGCTGATTTGCCGTGGATTGTGCTGCTGTTTTGCCTTGATTTGTGACTGTTTCTAACCCATTTTTTGTGTTAGCTTTGCTGTTGTTTGCTTTGCTAAAATGTCCGCAAGTTCAAGCTGTGCTTCCTCCAATGGAGCTAGTCCCTATTGAAGCCCTTCTAGCAAATTTGATTTGATGAAGGCCTTCCAACAAATGCAACACCAACTTGATGCCATTAGCAAACAACTGGACATAGAGGCAAAGCCCAAAGGAAAGTAACCTCGTGGTCATGATCATGGTTCCACCAAAAAGAAGCAAGAATCTACAACCGTAAATGTATACCTTCCTCGCTAAAGTTGCACTTGCCGCTTATGGATCAAGGCCTTACACTACCAAAGTTGAACTTGCCTACTTTCACAGGGGAAGCCGAGCTATCTATTTTTTTAGATTGGATAGCTAAAGTAGAGCACATTTTTTACTTGTATAATGTAGAAGGACATTTGCGTGTAAAGTTAGTTTGTTTAGCTTTAGAGGGATATGCCAAACAATGGCTATGTAGGAGAAACTTAACCATGGCCTCACCCGCGAGTACATGGGAACATTTCAGGGACATTTTGAACAAACGTTTCGTACCTCCGTACTACCATAGGGACCTCTTGATTAAGCTCCAACAGCTTACTCAAGATAGACGAAGTGTGGAGGAGTATGCTCGCGAGCTCAAAGTGCTCCTACATCGTACTAACCTTAAAGAAAATGATCATGCAAAAATAGTTAGATTTATTAGTGGACTTAATAGAAACATCCAAGATATAATTGAATTCCATGATGATGAGACTTTAGATATAGTGTGGTTCATAGAGCCATGAAAGTAGAGAAGAAACTCTTGAAAAAAGATGCTTGTCACAACAAAATTTCCAAATCTTCAAGAGATGTTTTCTACAAATCCTCATCATCAAAGGATAAAACCAAGGATGTTTCTAAGGAGCCCACTAACAAATCTTGTCCTCATTCTTCTTCTAACCATTCCTCCTCCCAACCTAAATCTCCTTCTAGACCAAGTCACATTAAATGTTTTAAATGCTTAGGACATGGTCATATAACGTCTGCCTGCCCCATTAAAAAGGCAACATGCATTGACAATGAAGCCATTGTCACTAATGAGTCTACCTCTTCCTTACCTTCACCAATTTATAACTCTTCTTCCTCATCAAGTGAAGGAATAAAGAATGTCATTCTTAATGGTTTCACTGAGGCCATTCAAGATAGAAAAAAGGAGAGAGTAAATGTAGAAAAAATAAGAAAGAAAGGAGAGAGTAAAAGAAGAGACTCTGATACGCGGGGCCCAAGCCCAATGTCTTTAGTGTAGTATTTCTTTTACTTGTATTAGAGATGTGTACAATGTGTTAGGCATGGGGTACATTTAGCCCTATATATAGGCATGCTAACACATCTTGTAATCACTTTTGAGCTAATTGAATTGTTTTTCTGTGGGAATCACTCCAGAGCAATTCTACCTTGAAAGTCAAGGTTAAAGAATCCCAAAGGATCTCCTCTAGCCACCTTCCATTTCACATTACATTTCATTCATTTTCCACCATCAATTTCTCACTCCTCTGCGTGGCACGTTCCTTATCAGCCACGACTTCCACCAATCAGCATCTGCCACAGTTC
>NW_014542195.1:225027-237435 GCF_000741045.1 Vigna radiata var. radiata
AACCCCCAAAACCTAGGGTTCTCTTCGATTTCCAACTTCCGCTGCGTCTATTGTCGTCTCCTCAGCTCGATCTGCGTCCGATCTATGATCCTCGCCAGAACGGGTTGTATCATGTGGTAATCAGAGCATAGGTTCTCTTCCTCGGGTTAGGCACGCTTCAAAGCTAAGTATCGTGTTTCTCTCTGATTTGCGTTGCTTCTCTGATCTTGATTCTTTATCTGTTCGTGTTGATTCATATTGTTTTGTCTTAATTCATGAGTCGCGTTTCTGTCTCTGTTTCATGTCTGAGTTTCATATGATTCTGATTAGCATCTCTATCTTACCTGTTTTGAGTTCATTCTGTTTTTGTTTCGGTTTGATTTTGATTTTGAGTGTATTGTGCTGTTTTCGTCAATTTCTGAGTTGTTTATCATATTTCTTTACTGTCATTTGTGTTGTTCAAATCATTTTGTGTTGTGTTGTTTGTGTCTTTAAGCTTCCATAAGCTTGCTTAATCCGTGCTTGTTTTGTGTTTGAGTCAGTGTTATGTTCATTTTAATCGGTCCAAAATTTTTGGTTTGAGTCATTTCATTTGAGCATCATTTTCTGTCTTGTCTTTAAGTCTTGTGCATTTGATTAATTGTCAAGAACTCTGGTTTCAAACCATGTGGTGCTGTTTCATTTTGATCAATGAATCATACCATAACATCTGCTCAATTGATGAGCGATGACATTATAGAGCTCAAGTGCGTGAAATGATGTTGATCATGTCAGATTTGGTTGGTTGATTCTGTTTTAGCATCTAGTAGTCATTGTTCATTGGATAATTGTGTGTCTGACCTGCTATTTTGATATGTATCAATGCTTACTTAAAACTGGTCCGGAATGAACACCATATAAGCATGAAATTGCCTTGGCAATTGGCTTGGTGATAGACTGGAAATTCAGAGTGCATTGGCAGTTGACCGAACTGCACATTATTTGCTTGAGTCTTTTATGTTTTTAAATCTGATTCAGTACTTAGATCATTACTGAACATCTGAAACTTTAAATCCAATACTTTCAATCAATTTTAAGTGCTGAATTGAACACAATTTTAGTGTTCAAAAGTCATTTGATTCCTTGAGTCAAAATTTGAGTGGTTCAGTTGCTTAGTTTGAGTAATTTTGAGGGCTGCTTAAGTCAAATTTTGAGATAGTGTGTTTCTGCATCAAGTTGCTTTGCAAACAAGTTTGTTTTAGTGATTTGAAACCGATGATGCAAGGAAACCACAAGTTATAGCTGCCCAACCATTTTTCATTGTTTACACCACCAAATTTTTGGCATTTTTCATCAACAAGTTGTTGGTTTGATTGATTACATCTAAGGTCTGTATGGTGCATCTACATTTGTGTAAACTTGCAGCAAAAGCTTGGTTCCTGTGTGATATCTTAAATACACAATTCAAAAAGCAACATTTCAGTCATTTTAAAAAAAAACAAAAAGAAAAGAAGCTGAAAGACCAGTGCAAGTTCAAATTTGAAACCTGATGCAACCTAGACTAACTTTTCTTAAACATCTCAGCAGCTTATTGTTTGTCTTTTATTGATTTTAAAATCTGTTCTAGTTTTATTCTTTAGGTTCTATTTGTTGTGCTTACCTTTATTCACTAGCCTTGTTTCTTGTTTGTCAATTGTTGGCTATCTTGGTTTTGTCTTTCACGTGTGCAATCTATTCTGCCATTCTTTAATTGACCTTTTGTTGTTTTTGTAATCTGTTCTAGAGTTAATCTTGAGTCAGTTTCTCTGCTGTGCTGTCAGTTTTCCTTATCTGGTGCTTACCTTGTTGTTAGCTGTTCTGTTTTGTCATCCCTTAGCCAAGCCATTTCCTGTTTGTGAAGCTGATATCACTTTGGTTTTTGGAAATTGAAAGAGAGGTATTTGTGAATGGTAGCCTCTTAGGTGGAAGTGATCCACATAATTCTTTGGCCTAGACTGAAATTTCTTCTTAAGCCTACCCTTGAGTGTGTAAAATGTGAGAGTGAACCCTTGAGGGATGTGAGTTTTGTAAGGCTGACTTTAGTCTGATTTCTTTGGCCATTTGAGAGAGATAAATCAGTTTTTATCTAACTGTATTGATATCTGTTTTGGTGACTGTTCATTGTGCAGGAAAAGCAGTTTGATTAATCACATTGGAGCAGCTGTTTTCGAATCCATCTTAATTTTCCCTTGCATTCATCTTGGAATTTAAATTGTTTGCGGAATCACTATTATCATAACTGTTTTTGAAAGTGATTGTTGAATTCATGGTTGAATGAATTTGTTGAAAACTGTGTTGAGTCTCAATTAGAACTATCACTTCCTTCTTTGTGAAATTGTCAGTCCAATTGCATCAAGAAAAACAGTTTCCTCGAATTGGTTAAAAGTAGATTTCAGTTTGGTTCAAAGTGTTTGATTGTATACCTTTGCATGCCACTTAGCTAGTTGTACATGAACTGGTTTGTGCATAAGTTGATTCGTTTGGAGTACTCAAGCTTCTGTGCAGGTCTGATTTAATTGGTGTCATATAGATAGTGCCACAGTTTACAAGAATGCAGTGTAGGATGTTTACAAGTAAAGAAAGGAACTGCTGATTAGTTGGAGCAGGCTAGGAGCTGTCTTCTAAACTGAAGGGAGTCTTTAGTTTCATTACCTCTGTTTTCTTTAAATTGAATTGTTTTTCTGTTGAGAATCACTCCAGAGCAATTCTACCTTGAAAGTCAAGGCTAGAGAATCCCAAAGGATCTCCTCTAGCCACCTTCCATTTCACATTGCATTTCATTCATTTTCCACCATCAATTTCTCACTCCTCTGCGTGGCACGTTCCTTATCAGCCACGACTTCCACCAATCAGCATCNGCCACAGTTCCATTTTGCTCTCCACATCACCAGACCTCGCACTTACTCTCGGACTCGCCACATCTGCCGAGAATCATTTCTCTCTCGAAGCCACACTCCACTTAGGGTTTTTCCTCTTCAGCGTCTTCCTTCCAGCCACACTTCAGAATCATCCTCCACCACTACACCGATCTGCCACCGTAAGTTTCTTCTCAAAGCCATAACTCTCATCTTCACCGATCTACTTCGTAGATCTAGCCTTCATCTACTAGGATTTCCAAGATCCATCACCTTCGGAGCCTTTGACCGATTGAAATCTCACTTCATCACCATTTTCACCGTTCAAACATCCTTTCCACCGATTCAATCGGTGAATCTTCTTTGTTCACCGATTAATACCTCATAAACCCCCAACCCTAGCCTTTTCACCGATCAACCCCCAAAACCTAGGGTTCTCTTCGATTTCCAACTTCCGCTGCGTCTATTGTCGTCTCCTCAGCTCGATCTGCGTCCGATCTATGATCCTCGCTAGAACGGGTTGTATCAGACTCAGAGAAAAGAAAGAGAGGAAATTGAAAAGAAAGAAAAAGAAGAACTTGTGAGAGAAATGGATAAGGACAAAGTCTTAGTTACAAAGGAAGTGTCACTAAAGGCATCATCCACTCCCATCATTCAAATAAATCCAAGCCATGACAGGGGAGTTTTTCAATCCTTCTACTTTTCTCCTTTTACTAAGTTTTCTTTCTTTGTTCCAAAATTATTTTGTTCAAATTTTTCACCTTCCTCTTTTCTTCTTTCCAACTCTTCAATAAATTTTTTTGAAACACGTCTTGAGTTAGCGTTACCCATTTGGTTACATTCAACTCGACAAAAATATTTTTTTCTCTAAAAATGGCCTCCTAGTTTTCACCACCAAATATAATAAAAATATAAGGAGACTTTCTTCTATTATTAATTGCTACATACATTGATTGGTCAACATAAAATCATTCACAAAATGTTTGATGATTTTTGCAAGTTGACATGTGATCCAGGAGGAGTTCCTTTGGTTTATACAAGAAATAAGTCATTAATCTCTCTTTGTTGCAGTTTTTCAAGATTCGAGGTCGAATCCTCTCCAACCTCGGGGGAATGATATGATCATAGATGGGGAAACAATGAAGAGCTTTTAGAGTGACAAAAAGAATATAAAAGAGTAGAATGGGCTTGTATTTACCTCTTTGTTTCTTTTTGTTAGTTCTAGTTGAATAAACACTTATAAACCCTTCTTTTCCTTTAAGCACAAGCAATGTGGGACTTTCCATGGCTTGGTCTTAAAAGAAAAGAAGAGGAAGAAATGCGTCTTAGCTTGTAACGTAAGGTAGCATAGCTTGTGTTCATTTTTTGAACTTTAGGAGAGCTAGGTGGCTTATAAACCCTTATGGAATGAGAGAGTTATGCAATGTGGGACTAAGAAACACCTAGGGACGTTACTGGTCAGACCTTAGGCATTCAAGTCCCACATCTCTTGAAACTATCATCCAAACTCACTCCAAAAGTTATATAAGAAGCCTAGGGGGTCTCCTTTGTACACCTTACTTTGAATGAATTGAAATTTGAGTTGATTTGTACTTTTGCAATCTTCTTTTGAGATTGTATTCTGTCTCCAAGTCCCTCTTTTGGGCAGACCTTATCTTGCTCAAGCAAGTGGCGGTCCTCCTGTGGTGCTTATCTTGGAGCTTCCTTCAAGTGGCACATCCTCAAGTCATAAGTTTCCTCTTTATCAATATTTTCCATTTTTAATTTCTCTCCATTTCTTGTATGCCATTTCAGAATATTCTCTCTAGGTGTGCACTTCCCCATCAACCAAGACATTGGGAGGAGGGTAATTTAGATAGGGGCATTAACATTGATGAAGAAGTAGAATTGAGTAAAATTTGTAAATATATGAGAGTGGATTAGGATGAAATCATAAACCCCAACAACACCATTCATCCATAGTTCAACTATCAATTGATCAATCTTTGCATGCATGTTTATTTTCTGTTTTGCACTCAAAACCCTAATTTTCGTTCTAACAAGTCTTAAGAAATCAAGATCTCACACGAAAGTTTAGGCCTAAGAGTCTCTAGGGAAACAATACTCAGACTTACATTTTATTATTACTTGATACGATTCGGTACACCTATCGAACCTTTAACAAGTTTTTGTTGCCATTGTCGGGGACTCGTGGTTTAACTATTCTAATAGTGTGATTATTGATTAACTTTGACTTGATTTTTTATGTTTGTTTTTATTTTTGTTCTAATAAATGTTTTCTAGGGTTTTGTACCTAAGGTTTGCAAGATGCAGTTTGGACAAGAATTTAACTATATGGGCACTCAATTCTACCAAGAAGATTTCAACCACTGGTGGGAACCTCACTCAAGTATGGATTAAAGTCAATTTAGGCAAGCTACCGAACAAATCACTCCACTCAAGGAGAATACAAAGCTTGATGAACTTTTTCAGTGGGCCATGGATACGAGTTTATCTCATCTTAAAAACATGCAGGAGCTACGACAACGTCAAAGGCAGCAATATCCCTCTTTATTTGTAGAAGCGTTGGAGGACACTGAACAACAATGGCAACAACAACTTTCTCCATCAGAAAGACTTTAAGAGACATTCCAGCGAGTTATGAAAAATTCCATCTCCTATATAGATTGCAGTGAAGCAAGACGTAAAAGGATGGAGATAGATTTTCGTAAGTTTTTGGACTGTGGGGCTAATACTGAATTAACCCTAGGGAGAAATGTCAAGTCACTATCACTGGAAGTGAGAATGTTGTTTATGAGGAAAAGATAGAGAGAGATGAGGAGAAGATAGAGGAGGAAAAGATAGAGAGAGATGAGGAGAAGATAGAGGAGGAAAAGTTAGAGAGTGATGAGGAAAAGATGGAGAGAGATGAGGAGAAGATAAAGGAGGAAAAGATAGAGAGAGATAAGGAAAAGATAGAGGAGATAGAGACAGAAAGGTTGAGTGAGGAACATATAGATGAAGAGAAGGAAAAAGAAGTAGTTGAGAGAAAAGAAAAAAAGAGAAAATGTATGAAAGTAAAGAAGAAAGCAAGAGAAAAGAAAAAGAGAAAGTTGAGGGAGAAGAAAAGTAAGAAAAAGAGGATGAAAGGAAGAAAGAAAAGATCAATTGAAAAACCCCTTCCTCATCCAAAGAAGTATCATAGGAAGAAAAAGAAATTGAAGTGCTTTATGGAGATCTTCAAGAAATTGGAGATTAAAGTTCCTATGATTGAGAAATGGAAACCGGTGCTTGGTTTTATCAACTTTTTGAAGAAATTCAGCAAGAAGAAGAAAAATAAAATAATATCAAGCAAGGAGAATATCAACACCAACATAAAAGATGGAATTTGAGCTTTATTGGGTCAAGCTAATGACGTTAAAGAAGCATTTGCTGGGAGGCACCCAGTTATTTATGAACATTATTTTGTTTTTCTTTTGTGATTTTGGATTTTGTTAAAAAATTGTTTATTGGGTAGCATTCACTAAGGGATGCTAGATGATTGTGTATTCACTGAAGGATACAGGAAGGTACACTAACTGTTGGGTGTTGGTAAGACTCGCGCTTACTGATAAGTGCTAGAAAGGTGTGGGTCAGGCTCGTGACGTTAAACAAGCGCTACTTGGGAGATAACCCAGTTGATTGATTTATGTTGCATGTTTAATTTTGTTCTAGTTGCATTTAGGGCTTTATTGTTGCATAGGAGAGTAAAGTGAGTGGGAATTACATGAAAATAAAAAATTAAATGTTGAAATTGAAGGTTACAGGGTCCATAATGTTTAAGGGAAAGCTAAATGGGGGAAAGCCAAATCGCGTCCACCGCCGGGCGGTGAACTCACCGTCGCGCAGTGGTGACGCTGAGGGGCCAAAATGTTTTTAAATTTGGCCGAGCTTTCTTGGCCCATTGCATGATTTTTATACCCCTTAGAGCTCGCCCAAACGGTCTCTCACAGATCCCTAACCTCTCTTCCACTCTCAAACACTCTTTGGAGCTCTCCCACCACTTCTCCTATTATCCCTTCTCTTGAAAACCCATTCTTCATCATTTTTTGAACTCATTCCACCATGAAAGTTTGGGGTTTTATGAGGGCACTGCATTGGGACTTGATTCATCATCAAATTAGAAGCATTTTGCACTCATCTAAAGGTTTCTCCACCCAAGTAAGTCATACATTTTGCTTTTAGGGTTTCAAATTCATGAAAATGGTGAAAATGTGTGTAGAAGCATGAGATTTTAGGGCTTTTGATTTCTATGCATGATTTGTTGAAATTGAACTTGTTTGAACCAATTAAAATGTGTGATTGAAGTCTGGAATGGTGTAATTTGCATGTGGGTGGAGAAAAGAAGTCTGTAGGGAGATTTTAGCAAAATTGTCGCCGCCACCACTAGGCGGTGGCCTGGCAGATTTTTCTTGCTTTGTTTTTTTTATGGTGTAGGTGGCGTTGAGGGGTCTTGTTAGCCCTTAGCGCTGATCAGTGATATGTTGGGATGTGATTTTATGATTGCTAATGCTTAATGTGTTTTGGTTTGATGTTGTGAATTGTTTTTAATGCAGGAATGGCTTCTCCATCAAGAAAGAGGATTAAGACTATAGGAAACAAGAGGAAGGAACCAGGAAGGCTGATAACAGGTTGAAACACAATTATTTTCAATGTCATTTAAGACCAAATTACACCCTTTAAGACTTAGAATGAGCTTAGAATCAAGTAAAACCCAATAAATGAGTCAGTCGAGAGTCAAAAGTTGTTTTTAGCGATATTATGCTTGTTTTGCAATGTTTTGCAGTGATTTTGATGAAAGTGAAGATTGAGGTTGAAGATAAAGATCTTAGACTCAAGACAGAAGAAGAAAATTGAAGAAAAGAAGAGTCTGGGAACCGCCAGGCGGCAAAATTCACCGTTGGGCGGTCCAATGCGAGGAGGAGGCACCTGGCGTGGACGCTGGGCGGATGCACGATTAGAGGCAAGTCGCCGAGCGGTGGCCCCCTACAGCCGGGCGGTGGCGCGATTATGGGCAAACCGCTGAGCGGCATAACTGTGCCGCCAGACGGTGGTCCGCTGGGCCTGGGCTTGTTTTCTGTGACGCTCCTCAGCTATAAATAGCCCTGTTATGATTTCATTCTCATTCTTTTGACAGAAGAGGGCGGCCAGACCTAATTTTCACTCTCTAGAGAGGATCTCTTGGATGCTTAGGCTCCTTTTCATCTTATCAAGGGTTTGCTTTTCCATTCTTCCATTATTTTCATCTAGGTTCACCATGACAATGGTGAACTAAACCCTTTTGTTGTTGGGGGAAACAATGTAATCTTTTGAAACTCTCTCTTATTGAATCTCTTGTTTATTTATATGATTCTTCATATGCTTTGATTATCAATTGTTGGGTTCTCATCTGCGCTTAAAGCTTTTATCGTTNAACTCATTCGATAACTGTTGTTTGTCTCTATTGATACGGGAACGTACAGTACTGTCATGAACTGGTGAGAAATTCCTTGATTAAGCAATACCACCTAGGGATAGGGAGGTAAGACGATCAACTATTTTTTCTTCTGTTCGGTAATGCATTGCTAATTCTAGGGGAGGCTAGGGATAGCAAGCCGGTAATTAGTAATAGGCTCTTTTCGCTGAGGGATCGGGTTAAGGGTAGGCCAAGAAAGTTTGCATAACAATTAGATAATCAAGCACATTAAACAAGAGGAGTCGATAAGAGGGAGCGAATTACATGAAATTGTCAACCCCCAACAACTCCATTCATTCATAGTCTTTTTCGTCAATTCAATCAAATACATTGCATGTTTATTTTCTGTCTTTGCATTCACAATAATTAATCTTTTTCTACAAGTCTTACGATATTAATTCACACGAACGATAAGGCCTTTCGAGTCTCTTGGGAAGAACGATATCGGGCTTTACCGATTATATTACTTGAACGATATGGTACACTTGCTAGTGAGTCAACAAGTTTTTGACGCCGTTGCTGGGGACTCGAGGTTTAACTTTTTCGAGTAGTGTGAATTGATTGAATTTGACTTGATTTTTCATGTTTGTTTTTATTTTCGTTCTAATAAATGTTCTCTAGGTTTTTGTGCCTAATGTTTGCAGAATGCAGTACGGACAAGGATTTGATTATATGGGCACTCAATCCTACCAAAATAATTTCAATCACTGGTGGGAACCTNACTCATACATGGATCAAAGTCGATATGGACAAGCTGCTGAGCCTCATTTCAAGCCTATACAAAGAACTGCAGAATCTGATGAACTTTTTCAGAGGATTATGAATTTTGAACCACACCATGTCAAAGGCATAGAGGAGGATATAAAGAATGATGAATTCTTTCCACAAGACATGTATACTAGATTTTCTTCTCATAGAAGCATGGAGGAGAGGCAACATTATCAGTGGCAGCAACAATGCTCTTCACTAATAGAAACGTGGGAGTATGATCAACAACTTTGTCAAAAAACAGCTGATGTGACGGAACAAGTCAAAAGCTTGAATGAAAAGTTNGACAAATTTCTAGAGAGGTGTGATTCCAAGAGATATGAAGTTACCTTCAGGAATTTGGAGACACAAATNGATGAGGTTGTTGATNAGGAGAAGGTGGAGAGAGAAGTGGAAAAGATAGAAGAGGAGAAAATAGAGGAAGATGAAGCAGAAAGGTTGAGTGAGGGAGAGAAAGATGAGGAGAAAGAAAAAGAAGTGGTTGAGAAAAAAAGAAAAAATAAGAAAATAAGAAAAAAGAAAAAAAGAAAGTAGAAGAAGGAGAAGGTTGAGAAAAAGAGGAAGAGAGGAAAGAACAAAAGATCATATGAAAAGCCCCTTCCTCATAAAAAGAAAAATCATAGGAAGGAAAAGAAGTTCAAGCACTGTATGGAGATCTTGGTTTGATCAACGTTTTGAACAGATTCAGCAGGAAGAAGAAAAAGAAGAAAATAGCAAGCAAAAGGAGTATCAACGCCTACTGATGGGTGTTTGAACTCTACCGGGTCAAGCTAATGACGTTAAAAGAGCGCTAAGTGGGAGGCACCCCAGTGATTGTTGTATACTATTTTTCTTTTAGTTGGATTTGTAAATATTGGTAATTTTGAACATTTTTTTTTTGGGTAGCATCTACTGAGGGATGCTAGAAGATTTAGGTATCTACTGAAGGATACCAGGAAGGTACACCTACTGATGGGTGTTGGGAAGGTATACACTTATTGATAAGTGCTAGACAGGTTTGGGTCAGGCTCGTGATGTTAAACAAGCGCTACTAGGAGGCAACCTAGGTTCTCTCTTTCACTTTTGCATTTTAAATTCTTAGGGTGAATTTTATTTTCCGTGTGTATGCTTGGCTTGAATACTTTTCTGAAAATGTTTGACTGAACAATTTGCATGATGAGTCTGTTTAATGTTGATTTGATGTGAATGATAATTGAGTTGTGTTGCATGTTGATATTCTGTAAAACAAATGTGTGAGGAATTATGATTGTGGTTATGATGCTAAGCAGGATGTATGAATGAATTGTGTGTGAGAAAACATGTGTGTGAGGTATTGAGCTCTAGAGCTTTTATTGCTGTATGTATTGTTCACTGGAAAGCATGAATGATATTGCCTTAATCTGGATGATTGATTGAATTGCATGTGAATGTCATATGATCAAGGCCATTTTTGAAAACCCTTCTCTAGCCAAATTTTCACCCAAAGTGCTTGAAAATATTATACCCTTTTTGAACCTTAGCCTTAAACAGGATGTGAGCCCTTGTCTTGAAATTCTTTACCTTGAGTTGGGATGAGCTTAATTTTATGTGATGAAAAGGTTCAAGTTTGGGGTTGCATGGGGGAAAATTGAAAAGCAATTGTAAAGCATTGAGCTCAAATGTTGAGAAAGAAAAATGCATGATAAAAAGAAAAGAAAAAAAGAAAGGCATGAAAGTGAGCTCAATGTAAAAGAAAAGGGAAAAAAATTGGGAATAAGTGAGATTGGTGAGGAAGCGAGTTGTGCTGAAATCTTGAATACTATGATAGCTCTCTTAACTCAAGGATTTTGCATTCCAAAAAAACCAATTCTTCTTGTTAGCCCAGCACTCATTACAAGCCTTGGAAAAGTCCTTTTGATGGCATTTGCATGTAAGGATTTTGGTTGGTTTAGATGAATGGCAATTTTATTCCATGTGACTTGTGAATGATAGAGTGTTGGAGTGTTACCCTAAACACTTGGGTGATTGAGTGAAACACTTGCCTGGTGAGAATTGCTAAATTTCATGATTGCATCTTTGCTTAGTAGATTGATCATTCATAATGTGTAACATCTGTTGAGTAACTTAAAATGTACTAAATTGGAAGCATGTGTGCATCTTGATTTGATTCCATTGAAGATCTGAAATTGAGTAGTTCTTGTCATGTACTTTAGGAATGTTGAATCATTGGATGAAATAGTAGAAAGCCAAGCTTTGTTTTGTTTGCTGTTTTGTTTTGTTTACTTGAGGACAAGCAAATTTCTAAGTTTGGAGTTGTGATTACGGTTGAAAAACAGTTATTTTCATATGTCATTTTAAACCAAATTACACCCTTTAAGACGTAGAATGAGCTTAGAACCAAGTAAAACCCAATAAATGAGTCAGTCGAGAGTCAAAAGTTGTTTTTAGCGATATTATGCTTGTTTTGCATTATTTTGCAATGATTTTGATCAAAGTGAAGATTGGGGTTGAAGATAAAGGTCTTAAACTCAAGACAGAAGAAGAAAATTGAAGAAAAGAAGATTATAGGAACCGCCTAGCGGCAAAATTCACCGCTGGGCGGTCCAATGCGAGGAGGAGGCACCTGGCGTGGATGCTGGGCGGATGCGATTAGAGCCAAACCGCCGGGCGGTGGCCCCCTGCCGCCAGGCGGTAGCGCGATTATGGGCAAACCGTCGGGCGGCATAAGTGTGCCGTCGGGCGATTGTCCACTGGGGCTGGACCTGTTTTTTGTGACGCTCCTCAGCTATAAATAGCCCTGTTACGATTTCATTCTCATTCTTTTGATAGAAGAGGGCGGCCAGACCTAATTTTCACTTTCTGGAGAGGATCTCTTGGATGCTTAGGCTCCTTTTCATCTTATCTGGGGTTCGCTTTTCCATTCTTCCGTTATTTTCATGTAAGTTCACCATGACAATGGTGAACTAAACCCTTTTGTTGTTGGGGGAAACAATGTAATCTTTTGAAACTCTCTTTTTTTGAAACTCTTGTTTATTTATATGATTCTTCATATGTTTTTATTTTCAATTTTTGGGTTCTCATCTGCGCTTAAAGCTTTTATCGTTTAACTCATTCGATAACTGTTGTATGTCTCTATTGATACGGGAACGTACAGTACCGTCATGAACTTAGTGAGAAATTCCTTGATTAAGAAATACCACCTAGGGATAGGGAGGTAGGACGAACAATTGTTTTTGCTTCTGTTCGGTAATGCATAGCTAATTGCTAGGGGAGGCTAGGGATAGCAAGTCGGTAATTAGTAATAGGCTATTTTCGCCGAGGGATCGGGTTAAGGGTAGGCCAAGAAAGTTTGCATAA
>NW_014542195.1:238400-240818 GCF_000741045.1 Vigna radiata var. radiata
ATGGAAGAAGAATGAAAGAGCAAACCCTAGAAAAGATGAAAAGGAGCCTAAGCATCCAAGAGATCCTCTCCAGAGAGCAAAATTAGGTATGGCCGTCTTCCCGTGTCAAAAGAATGACTCTGAATTCGTAGTAGGGGTATTTATAGGTGAGGAGCGCGTCAAAATCAAGCCCAAATCCAGCGTGCTACAGCCCGGTGGTTTAAGTGTGCCGCCCGGCGGTTTGCCACAACCTACCGCCACCGCCCGGCAGTTTCCCATGCCACCGCCCGGCGGCAATCGCCAGCGCCCGGCGGTTTCTCTCAGCGTGAAATGCTGCCTACTCCTCGTCCTGGGCCGCCCGGCGGTTTAAGTGTGTCGTTGGACGGTGCGTCGACTCTTCAAATCTTCATTTTTTTGCTCTTTTCTTGAGTCAACGACTTGTATCTTCAACTCAATTCTCTACTTCTCTCAAATTAGCTTCAAAACAATGCAAAACAAGCATAAAATTGCTAAAAACAGCTTTTGACTCTCTCCAGACTCATTTATTGAGTTTTGCTTGATTCTAAGCTCATTCCGAGTAGTAAAGGGTGTAATTTGGTCGAAATTGACATATGAAAATCACTGTTTTTCAACCTTCATCAACACCCCAAACTTAGAATTTTGCTTGTCCTCAAGCAAAACAAAACAAAACAACACGAAAACAAAACTTGGTTTTTATTGTTTCATCCAATGCTTCAACAATCCCAAGGTACATGACAAAACCACTCGATTCAATATCCTCAGTGAAATCCAAAATAAGATGCATGCATGCTTTCAACCCAGAGATTGCATAATAGATGTTATACACTATGAATGATCAATCCACTAAGCAAACATGTACTCAAGAAAATTGACAAATTATACCAAGCAAGTGTTTCACTCAATCACTCAAGTGTTTAAGGTTACACTCCATTCTCTATTGTTCACAAGTCATATGAAACAAAATTGTCATTCATCTCAAACAATCAACATCTTTTCATGCAAATGTCAACAAAAGGACTTTTCCAAGCTTGTAATGAGGTTGGGCTAACAAGAAAAATTGGTTTTTCTAGAATGCAAAATCCTTGAGTCAAGAGAGCTAACAAGACATTCAATATTTACGCACAACTCTCTCTCACCAAAATTTCTCATTCCCAACTTCTTCCCTTTTCTTTTTCTTTTTCATTGAGCTCATCTTCATGCTTTTCTTCTTTACTTTTCTTTTTCTCATGAATTTTTCTCTTTTCACAACAATTCAGCTCAATGCCTTTTACTTGCATTTTCAATTTTCCCCCGTACAACCCCAAACTTGAACCTTTTCATCTCATACAATTAAGCTCATCCCAATTCAAGGTAAAGAGTTTCAAAACAAGGGTTCACATCCTGTTTAAGGCTAAGGTTCAAAAAGGGTATAATATTTCAAACACTTTGGGTGAAAATTTGGCTAGAGAAGGGTTTTCAACAATGGCCTTGATCATATGACATTTACATGCAATTCAATCAATCATCAAGGTTAAGGCAATATCATCCATGTTTTCCTGTGAACAATACATGCAACAATAAAAACTCTGGAGCTCAAAATCTTACACACATGCTTCCTCACACAAAATTCATTCATACACCATGCCTAGCATCATGACCACAATCATAAATTCATCACCCATCTATTTCCCGAATATCATCANGCATTATAACTCAATTTTCTTTCACATCAAATCATCATCAAATAGATCCATCATGCACATCAGCTAGTCAAACATTTTCAGAACAAGTAATAAAGCCAAGAATACACACCAAAATTAAAATTCAACCTATTCTATGAACTTAAAATGCAAAAGTGTAAGAAGAAATCTAGGTTGCCTTCTAGTAGCGCTTGTTTAACGTCACGAGCCTGACCCAAACCTGGTTGGCACTCGTCAGTAAGTGCACCTCCTTCCACCACCCATCAGTAGGTGTACCTTCCGGATATCCTTCAGTGGATACCAAAAATTTAGCATCCCTCAGTAGATGCTACCCAAAAATTGTTCCAAAAATCAAATAATTACAAGTTTTGTTTTTTTTTTGTTTTTTTTTTTTAAAAAAAAATAAACCTAGACTAAAAATGAAAAATAAAAAAAATGTTTTACAACAATTGGGATGACCCCAACAAACACCAATCAGTAGGTGTTGAAATTCTTCTCGCTTGATATTCTTTTCTTTTTCTTCTTCCTACTGAATTCCTTCATAAAGTTGACAACACCAAGCACATGTTTCCATGTATCAATCATAGGAACTTTAATCTCCAATTTCTTGAAGATCTCCATAAAGTACTTGAACTTCTTTTCCTTCCTATGATTCTTCTTTTGACGATGAAGAGGCTTTTCATATGATCTTTTCTTCTTTCCTCTCCTCCTCTTTTTCTTAATTTTCTCCTTCCTTAAC
>NW_014542195.1:242363-245940 GCF_000741045.1 Vigna radiata var. radiata
CAAAACAATGCAAAACAAGCATAAAATCACTAAAAACAGCTTTTGACTCTCTCCAGACTCATTTATTGAGTTTTGCTTGATTCTAAGCTCATTCCGAGTAGTAAAGGGTGTAATTTGGTCAAAATTGACATATGAAAATCACTGTTTTGCAACCTTCATCAGCACCTCAGGAAGGCTATTGATGAGGCCTACTATAGGCAGTTCTGTGGAGGAGTTGAGGCAGCCAGCCAGGTGGGACCTCAGAGGTGCCCTAGGAGGAGAGTTCCACCACCTGCTCAGGGAGATGCGCATGATGCTGAGCCTTTTCAGATGAGGGACATGTACATCTCTCTTGTGGAGTCCAGATTAGAGTCCATTCACAGGGGACATGTTGCCCCAGCCAGGATGAGTATAGGCTTGTACAATACTCATCCTGCACATAGGTGGACGATGGACGAGTTTAACTACAGGGTGGCTTGGCCAGAACAAGCGCAGAGGAGTAGATTTGGAGCAGTTGACGCTCCAGTCATGGATGAGGATGTTGATGATGATGATGATGATGAGGATTTTAAGGATGTTGAGGCTGGAGAGGAGGATTCAGATGACAGCATGGGATGAGGATCCTACATAGCATCTACTGATGGATGCTATCTGCAGTACAACAGGATTTTTCTTATCTTTTGTTTTCTATTAGTAGTATAGGATTTGCTTCTGTTTTCTATTAGAAATTGCATTAGATAAGTTGCTTGATGATGCTTGCTATTGAATGATGATTGAGATTTCCATAGGCTGATATACAGGTTGAGTGTTCACTAGCTATGTGAACAGATGCATGATGATTTTGTGATTGTGATTATGATGCTAAGCAGGGTAATTTCTAAAGATGTTTGGAATAGTTATTGATCTTATGAGTGAGTTTTGAGCTCCAGAGTTCTTATTGATGTATTTGTTATCTACTTGAAAACATGAATGATTTTGCTTGAGTTTATATGATTGATTGAATTGCATGTATGTGTCATATGATCAAGGTTGTTCTTGAATAAGCCCTTTCTTAGCCAAAGAAAAATTTTTGTTCCACATGAAAAGAACATTATATGTTCTACCCTTTTTGAACCTAAGCCTTACGAAGGATGTGAAAATCCTTTTTGAAACATCTTTATCTTGAGTTAAGTTGAGAACTATTGTGTGGTATTGATAAAGGTTCAAGTTTGGGGTTGTGGGGAAAGTTGAAGATGAAAAATTAGGCATTGAGCTAATGTGTTGAATGAAAAGTGTAACGCCCCGGCAACTTACAGGGACTGTTGACTGCCCTCACACATCACCACGAGACTTTCCAGTGTGCTTTGTCCTCACTCGCACACTTTCCGGGAAAGTCTCGCGGTGATGTGTGGGGGCAGTCAACAGTCCCTGTAAGTTGCCGGGGCGTTACAAATGGTATCAGAGCCTAGCCTCTCCCAGTACGGTGTGCTTCGAGGACGAACCAGACGGAAGCTGGTGGACATGTGACACCCGGGCACTGACGAGGGCGGGGAGTGATCGTCGGTGCAAGAAGCATGGTGCAGGGGACACGGACAAGGAGCGACTCCTGGCAGGCTTCGAGTGGAAGGGGCACATGGACGAATCGAACATACATCGGAATGAGAGGGATCTGGAGACTATATAGGTATGGGACTATACAGTTGAAGGATAGCTTAAAGGAATTGATTTGGCTACCCATATCACCAAAATGCATTTACTTTTCGGAAGCCTAACCCATAAGAACTCCATGGTTAAGCGTGCTTAGCCTGGAGAAATTCTGGGATGGGTGACCTTCCGGGAAGTCTTCCCGGAAAGTGTGCGAGTGAGGACAAAGCACACTGGAAAGTCTCGTGGTGATGTGTGGGGGCAATCAACAGTCCCTGTAAGTTGTCAGGGCGTTACAAAAAGCATGAAAAAGATAGAAAAGATAGAAAAGAGAAACATGAAAAGAAAAAGCTCAATGTGAAGAAACGGGAAAGTTGGGAAGCTTGCTTGCCCCCTTCAGGGGCCCTCACGGGTGATGTTCACACACCATGTTACCCTGGCAAACCAAATCGTATCAAGTAATAAATAAACGGTAAGTCCGTGTATCGTCTCCCAAAGGACTCTTAGGCCTAAACGTTCATGTGATTAATGGAAATCATAAGACTTAAACAAACGATGAGTTGAGTTTTAAATGCAAAACAAGAAGTAAACATGCATGCAAAATTATTTTATCACTTCGCAAGAAAAAGATATGGATGAATGGTGGTCTTGGGGTTTACGGTTTCATCCTAAACCACTCTCAATATTTACTATTCTTATTAAATTCGACTTGGTTATCAATGTTTATGTCATTCTCTATTTTACTCTAAACCCGATCTCTCAGCGAAAAGAGCCTAATCACAATTACTAGTTCACTATCTCTAGTCTCCCTAGTAATTGGTCATGCATTACAAACAAAAGCTTAAGGCAATTGATGTTCCTATTCCTATCTCTAAGCAATATTCATTATCAAGAATAGTTCTTCATGTCTAGACCTAACTATATGTCTCCATATAGAAAGAATCAATGATAATGCATTTGAATAACGTCTTAAACAAAGCACTAATAAGAACGAAAGAAAAACTCAAACTATTGATGAACACAAGTATATGAATAAAATAGGAAATTTGATATAAAAGGGTTTCAAAGAATTACATCATTCCCCAACAAGAGGTGTATCATACAAGCTCACGATCATCTCAGCAGTAGCCATCTGCCCCCTATAGAGTGCCTCCAGCCTAGACTCCATCAGAGACATATACATATCTCTCATCTGGAACGACTCAGCATCATGAGGTGCATCTCCCTAAACGTGAGGTGGTGGAGCTCTCCTCCTAGCACGCGTCCTAGGTACATTTTGAGCCACTTCTACCCCTCTACAAAATTGTCTATAATAGGCCTCATCAATGGCCTTCCTAGGACGCTCAAAAGGTGGAGTAGATGTATCTACCCCAACTACATGACATAATTGTATGATCAGAGATGGATGCCCCAATGGTGCTTTGTTGTTGGAAGTCACCGCACAGCTCCTAATCTCATTGGCTATCACCCGACCAATGTTAATGTTCATACCACTCAGCACACAGTAGATAAATATGGCCCTGTTGACATTAATGTCAGAAATATGGGAGCATGGGGTCACATTAGCATCTGTAAATGCCATCCAATATTGTGCCAAAGGCGTCAGATCACCCCGCTTGATGTGAATAGCATCTCCACTAGGGTTCCTGTAGAAATATCCTCTAGGTACGCAAAGCACTCACTCCATGTCATCAAAGTCAGTGCCCTCTATCACATTCAGCTCATATTAGCACTGCTCTCCTTCCCATTCTACATTCTAGAACCTGTTGATGGTCTCAGGGTCATAGTTGATAACTTTACCTCTTACATAACTCATGTAATCAGTAAAGTGAGAACCCTCCAGTGGCTTGGTGATGGGTGTCGCAGCCCAATCAAATTTGATTGCATATTAGGAATGCAGTATAGTGCTAGGAAGTGACTCCTAGGTCGTCTCTCAAGGACCAATTTTGCGGTTCGAGTTTCGAGTCTAACACAA
>NW_014542195.1:247920-291414 GCF_000741045.1 Vigna radiata var. radiata
TTTTTTTGTCTTTTTTTTTTTTTCATCTTGTCTCTTTTCTTTTCTCTCTTTTCAGAACACAACTCTAAGAGACAAGATACACAACATATTCTCAAAAACAAAAACAAGAAGAGGAACCAACTAGCCAATTCATCTGAATCCCCAAGGAGACCACACTTATTCCCAAAACACTTCCAAAGCTCCAAAATTCCTTAAGATTAAGGTAATCATGGTTTTTCACTTAGGGCTAGTGTATAAGCTTCAAAACAAAGAAATGGGGAAAGTAAAGGCTCAAAGGGGCTGCCAAAGGATCAAACCAGGATAGGCTCATCTGGCTAGAGAGGCTCAACAACAAAACTGCCTTTATCACTTCCAAACATGCATATCAATCAAGAATTATCAACAAGAGTCAAGCCAAGGCATATGTGCAAGCAATCAAGAGACATATCACACACAAGAAAGAATATCAAGTGGCTCAAATTCTCACACAGGGTACTTTTGTCACAATCAATCACCCTCTCAAACATCATAATCATCTTTCCAAGCAAAGAAAAGCAATGATTTCAAGCCAATGAGAGTATCAATGGAGTGAGAGACACATCTACAACCTAAACAAGGTCCAGAAATCAAGAGAAACATGCAAAACTGTACACAAGACACAACAAAAACGACCTAGAAAACAAAAAAAAAAATTAACGCAGAAAACATAAACTAACAAAGAAAAATCAGAGTCTCCCCCAATAGACCACACTTAAACTACACAGTGTCCTCAATGTGTCACAAAAATAAGATCAGCAATCAAAACAGGCTACAGATCAAGGACAAGTGCAATAGAAGTTAGGAAAGGAGGAGAAGGGAAAGAAGAAAACTCCCCTGATCATGGTGGCAGTTGCCAATTTTGGACTTTCAGGGAGAGGTCTTCCACCACTGGATTCAACAAGGAAGTCTTGAGGAAGAACTGCTTCATCCTCCATATTTGATCAAGCAGGGAGATGTCCTCCATAGCTGGATCTAAGAAGCAGTGATTGTTGATGAGCAGGTTCAGCTGGTGCCAATTGGTGTTGAAGCTTTTGTGAATGTTAGCACCCCTGTTCTCCACTGTGGGTGTGTGTTGATCAAATGCATGTGTACCTCCTGCAACATGGTTAGTGCAATGTGGTGCTGCAGAATTAACATGCAGGTGTATAACACCCAATCCCAGTGTAACATGCTGAACATCAGATAAATTCTCAGAACAAGAATCACTTTCAAATGTAGAAACAATATCAACCACAGACTCAGATTCATGTTCAGTGCATGGAGAACAAAAATTCAGATCAGATGGCAAAAAGTGGTTCTCATCATGCAAAGAGGGAGAATGTAAATCATGCTCATCAATAATACAATCATCAACATACCCATCATCAGCATAATCATCAACAACAGAATCAATCAAAGGTATGTTTACCTCCGCTTCCCTAAAGATTGGTAGAGAGGTGGAAGGTGAAGCTGGTCTACCTATCTCAAAAGTGTTGCTCATATCTGCCTGGTCTTCTAATTCTTCATCAGTCTCCTCAGATCCAAGAGTGGGGGCATAGGAGTGTGGGAAAGTAGGTGGCACAGTAGTAAGCTTATGACTCTGCTCCTCATCTCCTATATAGTTGTCACTAACATCATCTGGAAGCTGAACAATTTGAAATGGTGATCCCTCTGAAGCTTGAGACTGTTCCTCAATATGTTGCGCGCCCATCTGCCCCCACAACTCAAACAATGTAGGCTCAGAAGACGTAGAATGTTTAACAGGCGCCTCTTGTTGTTGTTGTTGCCTCTGATTTTTCTCTTGTAGCTACCTATTGTTAAAGATGTTTGGAGCATAAGCGTGAGGCACATCAAGAACAACAAAGTGGTGCAAAGAAGGACAAACATCCGTATAGTGGTCAGTGGAAAGACATATAGCACACAACCGCGCAACAGATGCAGATGGAGGTGCTGGTTTCTGGTTGGATGTCAGTTGTGTCACCAAACTCAAAAGAGAATCAAGCTTGCTTTCCAAATTTCTATCAGCAGTTGATGAAGACTAGGCAGGCTCATTAAACTACAGTTGATGTGGTTCCTGGACAGGTGGAGAAGGCATACAAGGAGTCTGGAATGATGGTTCTTGATATTGATGCTGTGAAGTACCATACCATCCCAACTTAGGATCAGTCCACCCAGGATCGTCGCTGTAACCATACCGCACAGGGGAGAATTTGTCAAGAAACTGATGCTCAAGATCTTCCCAACTGGTGACGGATCCTGGAATAATACAACAACACCAATCCCTTGCCGCTCCATGTAATGAGTACTCAAATGCCCTTAAGAACATGTCCTCATCCGGGACATATGGAGGTTTCATTGAAGAGCATATGGTGTAGAACTCCTCCAAATGTCTATATGGGCATTCACCTACAAAACCATGAAAACTAGGCAGCAAATCTATCAGTCCAGTGTTGAAAACACAACAAATATCCTCCTCATCAAGTGGAAATGACTCCCTAGGAGAACTCTCATGAGATGGAGGAGGAACCGTTCTGTTCTCAACATAGAAATCAGCAGAGTATATATGAGAACCATACTCAAAGTCAGATGCAGAAGGAGAATCATAATCATAGACACAGGCAGAAGAAGCAGTGTTCACACAGCCAAAATAGGTAGACATGGGAAAGAAGGGGGAAAAAAATGCAATGAAAATATGCAACTAAAGCTACCTAAATGCAACAACACATGACGTCACACAAATAGAACATCACACTCACAACACAAGACAAAACAACACACACTAACACAACAAAAGACCCAAAATCGAACCGTTGGTCCCCGGCAACGGCGCCAAAATTTGATGGACTGTCGTGGCCCATACAAATTTTATTGCATATTAGGAATGCAGTATAGTGCTAGGAAGTGACTCCTAGGTCGTCTCTCAAGGACCAATTTTGCGGTTCGAGTTTCGAGTCTAACACAAAGTGGGGGGGGGGGTTGAAAGTTTGTTTGGTGTGCAGAAAAATTAAAATTAAAACGCAGATGGAATTTAAATTAAAACGAAAATGTAAAAATGTAATTAAAATTAATTAAAACGAAACTAAATGCAACAACCATTTCACCATGCATGAAAATGAAATTAAAACAGTAAAAACGAAACTGCTACAATAAATACGAAAATTCACGCTGGAATTGGACAACTCTGACCTTTGCTCAATGTTTTACCCATAACTTTTTCTACAGAGCTCTAAATGAGATGAGGTTTTTTTCCTGGAAAGTAGACTCAATTATCTTTCTTGTGACATATAAAACATAGCATTTGGACCTCTGGTGTGGTTGTAGTTAGTTTTTTAAAATCGAGTCCAGAGAGTGAAAATGNTAAACCCAATAATAGAGCAAACAAATATCTAAGCACAATTAAAGCCATTAAAATGCAATGCTANATAAAAAAGATGAGGAAGAACTCAACCTATAATGTGAAATAAATTAAAGCAAAAGAAAAACAAAAATTCTTACCACCTCACGTGACCAATGCAACTCTCCTAAAGAAAATAGATTGCCTTTTTTTTTTACTTCTAAAAATCACTTGGCCGTGACTTCCCAGCAGCCTTGACAACTCCATCGTGTGCTATCTAAAACTAACAACAAATCCTTCTTTCTCCAATTGAAAAATCAACGCTTTATCTTCATCTATTCTAAGAAAATGAAATGCATTCCAGGATATCCCATTCGGACGCAACCCATGTGCCTCTTTCAATTTGAAACGTTGAGCAACTTCTCCAAAATGAAATGCTTATATAAATAAAGGAAAGTGANGAGAGTGTTGGAATAATAAAAATAATGAAAAAGAATATGTGCCTAGCCATAAACTCAAAAGGAATTGGATGCAGCCACCGTTCTTCTTCAACAAATGCTTCAACCGAGACCAGCTTAAAAGAAAAGAAATTGGACACCACCTCCTGACCAAGTCTGCACCGTTTTGATTCAGCAAAGAAAACATAAAATACTAATTTGTTCAGCAAAGAAAACATAAAATACTAATATCACCACACTACTTCATTGAAGGATAAGAAAAGGAAAAATGATGGTGGACTAATAAAAAAAAGAAACGGAACAGCTGGATGTGGCAGCTCTTCCATCAACCCTTATCCAAATACATAGACATGTTTTTCTCCCCCAGAAAAAAAATTAACGTTCTCCTCCTTAAAAAATGGCAACAGCTCCTTCAAATTGCCGAGAGTGTATCCCCCCAAAAATGTGTGACGGCTGATAGGTTTAGATCCCTAGGACCATGTGTCCTAAAATGAGGTGGGGTCCACCCTAAAAGTAAACCCTAGGTGGTGCCATGTGTCCTACAAAATTGGGTCCAACAACATTTTTCCAAAATTTGCCCAAGATGCAAAGAGTTTGTCTAGAAAATTTAAGCAATTAAAATTACAATACAACTAAAATTTAAAATGTCTAATTGAGAGTCTTGAATTTATTTGGTGTCCTCCAAATTTCCCAAATTGTGTTTCCAAAATTTTCCCTGAAAATAATAATGCAAATAATTAGCTCAGAAAATTCAAATTAATTAAAATTAGAATTTCCGGTCAAATTAAGCATAATTTAGAAAAACGGGAAAATACCGGACAATTAAGCACAATTCCCTGATTAATTCTAGCACAATAAACTAAGTGAAATCAATAAAATGTCCACTCATCACCATTTTCCATCAGGAATGTAATGAAGCAAGAAATAAAAGGATGGAGATGCATTTCTTATATGCTCAATTAAGAATTTGTCTTTTTGTGATATGTGTTTTGTTAATTTTCTTTTTATCTTACTAATTTGTTTTGTTATTTTTATGACTGGGTTTGGACTAGAGCTTGGACTCATCTCTGGGGGTTGTAAAGGACGAACTACAAAATAAAAACCAGGAGGTATTTGTAGATCATTTATCCTTACGAACTCATTCATATTATTTTATTATTATTAATTCTTATTATTCCTTTTCTTCCTAGTCTATTATTATTCTACTCTTTTCCCCACCCCAGGAAAGTCCAATATTCAAAACACTTGGTTCTGATACTAGTAATAATAGGATCGACTTTTAGAATATATAATATTAAAATAATAGAAATTAGGAGATAAGAAAACATAAAAAATAAAAGGAAAATAGGAACATAAATTAATACATTAAAAAAACAGGAGATATATCTGTGGATCATTTATCCTTACAAACTTATTCATATTATTTTATTATCATTAATTCTTATTATTTCTTTTCTTCCAAGTCTATTACTATTCTACTATTTTCCCCCAAAAAAAAACCCAGTATTCAGAACACTTGACTCTGATACTAGTAATAACAGGATCGACTTTTAAAATATATAATATTAAAATAATATAAATTAGAAGATAAGAATAATAGAAATTAGGAGATATGAAAACATCAAAAATAAAAGAAAAATAGGAACATAAATATAATACATCGAAAATCCAGACTTACAGTTTTGACCAAAACATTAAAAATTAGAATACAAATCTCGTAAACATTTCTTCAGAAAACACTAGAAACTTACACACTATTATTTCCACACTCAAGCTTCTTCCTAGATCGGCTATACCGACTCTTACTTATAGAAACAGTACAACATACTAGACATTACATAATTTACAATAATACCTTTTCAGAAATTTACATTTTTATCCTTCTCATTCTTATCCTTCTGATGCCATAGTTAGATTTGTGCAATTATAGGATTCTTGTCTCTTTTTTTTTTTTCAATCATTTCATTATTTCCATTTTCTTTTTAAATTCTCATGATAGAAAATCTGCAACATTATCTTGATTTATCCTCTTTTCTTCGTCTTTATCCTTTCATTCTTATTTTATATATATATATATATATATATATATATATATAGTAATATTTTTTATTTTAATGGTCCTTATTTTTTTTTCAATGTAGTTTTTAAGAACGTAATTTATGTTAATTTAGTTTTTTTATTAACTTCGTTTAAATCGTTAATGGCGAGATGTCCAAATGTGCATTATCATTGTGAAATATCATTTATTGACTGATGTGGAGTCTTTTGTCATTGTTAGTTATTTTTATTATTTTTGAAATTGTATTTTTGTTATTAGGGTTATTATTTTGGGGAATAAATTAAAAGTAAGTATTTGTGAAGTTTTTATCACGGTTTGGGAGGGAAATTTGTGAGATTGGGAAGAACAGGTTTGGGAGGGAACACTAGTGACATGTTGTTCGAATTAGAAGCATTCATCTTTGGGAAATCAGGTTTGCGTTCGTAACCCTTGCTTTGTAGCATTAGTATCTAGAATTTTTGTTCAACACTGTAAAACTTGGAAAATATTTCATTTACACTAGTGCAGTAAGGGGAAAAGACACCGGTTGTTTTTGCTTATAGGCATCGGTTCTGCAACCGAGGCATATACGGGCGAGGTAAAAAGGGGTAGGCTTTATACCTCGGTCACGAATCAGTTTAAAACGAGAAAGGATTATTCCTCGGTTCTTAGATAATTGAGGCAGTAACGTGTTTTTTTTCAGACTTTAGTTCATACTGAATCGATGCAGTATGCATGAAGATAATCGAGAAGGTTTTGAAATCTCGGTTGCATCATCCAGACTTTCATCGTTATCATCATTTTCATAATTTTCTTTTGACTCCTTAGGGTTTTCGTCTTCAAGCTTCTTTTCCATGATTCTATCTAAGTCATCATTTTCCTATTAATCTGTAATAAAATAACAGAAATGACAAAACAAAACTGAGATAAAAAAAAATAAAAATCTGGGTTGAGTGAGTTAACAATTGCATAATATTTCAACCTAAGAAGCACAATCACATATATTAAAAAATAAAGTGAACTAAAGCAAATTGCGTCCACCTTCATGTGACCTTTCCTTCATCAAACTTTTTCCAGCAAAGGCACCCTCCAAACAGGCTTTGCAGAAGTTGTGACCAGTAATGGGGTATTGCATCACCTTGCGGCATATTTCGACAAGCCTAGGCTCGCAAGAGCCTCTGCCACCAAAGTCGATGCGCCTCCATGCAGCACCTTAAAGGGCTTCACCATGTGAAAAATTAGACCATAAAGTTCCCATCTTTACTAAACACAAATCAAAAACTAGAACAAAGAGCAGCCAAAATGAAACCAGAACAAAGAGAAAGCTTTTGGAATGTCGGGGTAGGAATGCGGATCTGAGTCGCTTGGTGGAGTAGTTACGACAGGCGCAGCATTTCACCCAGACAAGGGAGAAGGAGAAGAAATGGAGGCGTGACAACGAGTAGTGGCAGGCACGAGCACTGGCAAGAAGGAGGAAGGCGAGACCACTGGCAGCACAACACAGGGGGCGGCGTGACGATCCAAGAAGTGGCAGTAGTGAACCCGCAGAAGAAGAAGCTACACAGAGGAAGAAGAAGTTGTGGGCGACACGAATGAGACATGTGTAGGTTAAGCTGAGAAAATAAAGTTGAGCTAGTACATTGGTTATAGACTAACCCGAGGTAATATCTTAATATGGCACCGGTTAAAAGCAGAACTCGATGCCTTAGGTCTGGTGTAGCAAGCAAAGTGCAGGCAACGTAGCAGGTGTAGCAGGTGGAGCAGAGGTATAGGCATCGGTTGCCCAGCTACCCGATGCAATAAGCCAACGTATAGGGACCGGTAGCCCAGCAAACCAAGGCACTAGGCCTTGTGCATGTTTATAGGCATTGGTTGCCTAGCAACCCGAGGCAATAAGGCCTTTTCAAAAAGTTGTCAGACTTTTCTGTCTGATCAGTAGTGCCCTGTGCAGAGGTATAGGCCTCGGGTCTTGTGTTAATCGAGGCAATACCTTCATTCCGCAATGGGTCCATGTGTAACCGATGTATATAGCTCTATACGCTTCGGTTTTTGCATAACCGAAGCGTATATGGCGCGTCAGAAACCACTTTTTCTACTAGTGTTTTGAGTGTTAGATTTTGGAAATGTTACAAATTTTGTAACATTTGTGTAAACTATTTAGGGCATTGTTGTGTAACGTATTATAATTGGTTTTATGAAGGTCATTGTCGATTTTTTGACTTTGCTTTTGGTTTCCCATACCTATTAGCACTTACTTTTAGCGTTTATATAGTGGTCCCATACCTGACAAATGGAGTTATTTCGAAGTTGTAGATGTTGCTAAGGAATTGGGGTATATTAAAGTGACTGACATATTTTATTGCGTTGAAAATATTCTGCATAAATTAGTTGATGACAGAGGTGCAAAAAACATGGTAAACGTTGCCAAGTATTTTGGGGAAGTTCACTTATTTGTGGTTCACGGTGTGGATGATGAGCCAGAGTTGGTTGAAAATGAAGTAAGTGAACAAGAACAAGAACAAGTTCTTTTGCTCTGTCATGGAAGTTTGGACAGTGGAGAAGATATCCATGTAGGTTGGGATAGGGACGAAATGGAGGTGCATGGATTGAATGATGACGTGCAGGGGGAGGAGGAGGAAGAATTAGAGGTGGAGGATGAACAGTAGGTGCAGGGGTTGGAATAAATAGAGGCGGAGGACATGGATGAACAACACGTGCATGTGGAGGAAGAAGTACACGTTGAAGATTTTACTTCAAGTGTGTCTGATGATGCAGGGGAGGTGCATGGTCATGAAGAACAAGGGCATGAAGCACAACGGGATTTTCATGAAGGAGAAGGGGATGAAAGACTAGTGGATGTTGATGTAAATGTTGATGAAGTACTTTTGGACAATTTAGAAGGGGTTGTATCAGTGGAAGTTAATGAAAATGAAGAAAGTGGAAGTGAGGATTCAAATGATATTGCACATAGCCAGAAAAACCCATATGATAGAGGGTTGTTTAATGATGAGTGGGAGTCAGAGTTTTCGGCCACTCCAGACGAAAGTGGAAGTGAGGATACTGGTCATGAAAGGCAAAGTTGTGGTCCATTTGGTACATTTATGCAAAAGAGTATGCCTAAATACAAGTGGGAAGTGGGAATAAAGTTTAGGAATAAAAATGAGTTTATGGATGCTGTTAGAAGTTATGCAGTCCACGGTGGGAGGAATTTGAAGTTTATTAAGAATGATAACAGAAGGGTACGAGTGAGATGTTTGGGTGTCCAAAAAAGTTGTCCATGAATGGCTTATTGTGGCTATATGGAAGGATGTAGGATATGGCAATTGAGAAAAATATTGGATAATCATACTTGCAATAGGCAATTCAACATTAAAATGATGAATGCTAAGTGGTTGAGTGAGACATTAAATAATTCACTACATGAAAATCCAAATTTGAAGATAAATGAAATACGCTCAAAAGCTTTGAGGAAATGGAATACCAATGTCACATTTTCTAAAGCTCGTAGGGCAAAGATAATAACATCTTCCAAAGTTGAAGGTAGTTTTAAAAATCAGTTCAAAAGAATATATGACTATGCACATGAATTATTGAAATGTAACTCTGGATCAAAAGTAAAATTTAAAGTGGATAGTGACAGTGGTGAGTCAATTTTCAGAGGTTCTACGTTTGTTTGAAAGCTTGCAAGGTTAGCTTCGTCTCATGTAGGCCATTTATTGGTTTAGATTGATGTTTTTTGAAAGGACGGTACAAGGGTCAGTTATTCACAGTTATTGGGAGAGATCCTAATGACCAGATGGTACCCTGGCATATGCAATTGTGGAAGTAGAGAACAAAGTGTTGGAAAACAGGTAGGCTTCTTTTCTACACCAAGAGGAGGGGTGAATTGGTGTTTTATCAAAAATAAAATCTTTTCGCAATCTTTATATCAAAGTATGAAACTTTTCAAACTTTCTTGAAATGCAAGCAATGAAAATTTGTAAGCAGCGGAAAAACGTAGTTGACTGCGTTAAATGTAAAGTCGACTACAAAGTAAAAGTGTAGGGATAGAGAAAAGTAAACCCTATTTTTATACTGGTTCGGCCAACAATGCCTAAATCTAGTATCCTTCCAACCAGAAAGCAAATGCACTATAATGGTTGCGGTTTTTACAACAAGGAATTTATAGTAGACCTCCACGTCAAAAATATAAATCTCCTCTCTAACCCAAAACCAAACTATAGGAAATAACAACAGCAAGAAATGCAGCAAGAATCCCCTCTTCTGCAATCTGCTAACCACTCAAAACAATCCTTAGAACGAACTATCCCCCTATATCACAATAGGTCCAAAACTAGCAGTCTTTACGGATGCCAAGCCAGAAAATCAATTCAGCAGTCATCAAGGATGTCAAGCCTCAACGTGATCAAACACAGAACACCTTCTTGTGCAGATGTTGATCAATCAATGTGTGCGCACAAAATCTCCCTTAAGAATCTCTTTCAAGAAAGATCACCATTGTCTTCTTGCAGAATTCTTAGAGCTCAGAGAATTCAAACTGAAACAGAAATAAAATTGTTAGATCATCAAAAGTTTCTGAATAAATCGTGTTCAGCCTATTTATAGATTTCTGTTAATTAGACACATTATCGGTCGAATATGCTACTAATACAGTTGACTGAATTACGACAGTTATAACAGAACCGTAAACCAGGTGATAACGGTTGAGAAACAGTTATTTTCATGTGTCATTTTAGACCAAATTACACCCTTTAAGACTCAGAATGAGCTTAGAATCAAGTAAAACCCAATAAATGAGTCAGTCGAGAGTCAAAAGCTGTTTTTAGCGATATTATGCTTGTTTTGCATTGTTTTGAAGCTATTTTGATGAAAGTGAAGATGGAGACTGAAGATAAAGGTCTTAGACTCAAGACAAAAGAAGAAAATTGAAGAAAAGAAGAGTCTAGGAACCACCCGGCGACAAAATTGCACCGCTGGGCGGTCCAGAGCGAGGAGGAGGCACCTGGCGTGGACGCTAGGTGGATTTGCGATTAGAGGCAAACCGTCGGGCAGTGGTTCAAGCTTCAACTTCTAAAAGAAAACAAAAAAAAATGGCGGCTCACTTCCTTCACCCCATGTCCAGCCACCTTTCAGCACTCCAGAATATTCAAGTATATGAGTGACGGCTGGACCATTTCTAATGGTCGTGTGACTCAAAAATAGTTGTGGGGTCCATCTAAAAAAAAAAAGAGAAACCCTAAGTCATGTGTCCTCTACTATTTGGGTCCATCATATTTTTGCCAACAATGGCCCATTGTGCATAAGTTCAATTAAAAATATTCTATACTACTAAGTTACAATATAATTAAATTTAAAATGTCCAAGTGGAGAGTCTCTAATGTCCAAAGTTGTATCTCCAAAATTTTCCCTGAAATTAATAATGCAAATAATTAGCTCAGAAAATTCAAATTAATTAAAATTAGAATTTCCGATCAAATTAAGCATAATTAGTAAAAACGGGAAAATACCAGACAATTAAGCATAATTCCCTGATTAATTCTAGCACAATAAACTAAGTGAAATCAATAAAATATCGACTCATCAGTCATCTCTTGTTTTCGATTGGATGCATATTGTTTTCTAAAAAGAGTTTTTATCGTGGCAAAGCAGTCTACCGTGTTTGAAGGAAAGGGTATGGTACCATTCCAGTGCTTCATCCCTTAACGACAAGGAGAAAGCCTTGCATATGACTGGATCACTATCTGTGTAGAATGTCATCGCATTGGTGAAGATCCTGAGATGGTTATCAAGGTCCTTCGAGCCATCGTATCTCTCTAATGTCGGAGGAGGTTTCTCCGGCATAGGAGTTTGCATGATGGCCACTGTAAACGGAAGTAGACTAATAGGCCGAATGGTTTGAAGGGGTATTGGTGTGGGTCCCTTTCTTCCCCGACTGTCAGGCTTAGTATGGGCAGATCGTTCCCCATTACAGCTACCCTCATTATCCCCATGTCTGTTTGTGGCAGATAGTTTGGGTGGGGGTCGTTGTGCCCTTAACGTCGCAATTTCTTTCGCTTGCTTCCGCTGTAACTCGTGTTGTTCCTATATGATTTGTGTTTGTGCTTTGACTTGGGCTTGTAACTCTTTGATTAGATCTCTGGTGTTCTGTTCTTCCATGTTTCTTGCGGTCACCATTGAGTGTCTTCAAGTCTCAAACTCCACGGTGAGCGCAACCATGGGGTTTTATATAGATTTGAAATTCACATTAGTGTGTTGAGTTAATAAGAAATTGGGGGTGGTTATGGATTAAATCCAATTTAAATCTAAATTATATCTTTTAAGCAACTAATTTGAAATTTTGTAAATCCAAATATAAATAATTGGATTGAAATTATATTTAAATCCGTATTTTCAAAGAAAATAATTTAGATGTTTATAAATAAGTCTAGTATCAATTTTAATATTGATAATTTTTTTAAAATCTTCCAAATTTTATAAATATGCAATTAATTAATAATTTTTTTTTTAAAAAGTAAGTTTTTCATATTTAGCATATGTTTTCTGTAGACTTCTACATAATGTTTGATACACGTCTTTCTTGACCCTGGGTGGACAAGAACAAAATGGTATATTATTTAAAAGATTAATATTAAAACATGAAGACCAATTATTATTATTATAATATATAAATATAAATATATAAATATAAATATATAAATATAAATATATATATATATATATATATATATATATATATATATATATATATACTAAATAATTTAATAAGTTTTGCCCCTAACATCTTTTGTGTATGTGCCTTCTAGGGAAAGAAACATTATACACTTATTAAGATTAAGAAAAGGAAAACTCAAAAACTCCCGCATTAACTCAGAAATATATGATTATGCTAGCTTATATGCAAACTTTTACTTTATAATTTCACCTTTAAAAGGATCACATTAAAATAATTTTTATATTCGTAATTAATATATATTTAAATAAATTATATTTTTTTATCTGATTGTATCTATTATTACACCACTTAGTTCATTTCCAATCCATATTTATTATCCTCAATTTTCAATTATTTTTTATACAAAATTAAATTTGAAAAGATATACCTAATCTTAAAATCAACGTCAAGTCAAATCATTAAAATCAAAACTATAAAAATATATGGATTTCGACTTTTCCAATTATTTGAATTAGAATCTATAAATATTTAGTTTCAATCCAATTTATTTCTGAACACATTTTATGAATTTTTTGCCTACAGAGTAGCTGAAGGGCAAGAAGGCAACAATAGAAAACACTCCTGTGCACAAAATTTAGAAAAACCGATAAAATCAAAAGAGAAAATTTTCATAATGGCAGGCATTCAGTATTTAGTTACAAGGACACCTTGAATGATTTTATAATATAGAAAAACTTGTCATTGACATTGCATTGATCTTGTTTTGGGCATACACCACTTAGTTCATTTCCAAGAGACAGAACACTCTTGAACCTCTTTACATAGGGAAGGAGTCACAAAAAGAAAAAAAAAAAGTTAAAGAGAGCTACAAGAAAAAAAAATAATAAAGCAAGGATAAATAGTAATGTCTGTTCCAAAACGGCAATAACTTCATTTACCACCTTCACTTTCTTTCAAAAGATCTGCAAGTTCAGATGATAGTCAATTCAAAATCATCCACAACGAATTATACTACTTTATGGTCAACACTAGGGTTAAAAAAGTTCAAAACCAAGTTATTGCTTTCTGTTGAGTGTTTGGGCTTTCAGCAAAACTAAAACGGAGGAGAATAATGTCTGGAAAAAGACTGATTAAATCAAATGTTGTGAACTAGAAATAATGTCAATAGAGATGTACAAGTGTGACCTGCGTCCATCACAGACAAAAAAAAGTGAATTTGAAAAGTCAGACCGTTGGATTCTGGAATTATCTACCTTAAAGGAAGGAGAATCAATGTCTTGGGGGATGTAGTGATGAACTTGCCTAACTAATATCTTCCTGAATGATTGCAAGAGAAGTTGTCAAAAGAGAAAAAAACAAATAACCATAAGAGAAGTTCGATTCTTTCCTTTTTCTTCTTCAAGCTATATGTATTGAGGGGAGGTTAGTGATTTTAAGAAAATATAAGGAGAATCGTTAGTGACATTTAAACAAATATCAAGGAGGTTAATATGATCAGTCCAAGGGATTATGAGCAGAAAACTACACTTCGTAAACAGCATATATGCATTAGCAATTTTAGAAGTATCACAAAATAAATTGCACCTTTGAAGGATAAGCACCAAAGGAGCATAGGCAAATTTGCATGACATTGCATTAGACAGTAAACACAAAAACACAAAATGCTTCATTCTATCATCCCCATCCAAGCCTGGATGAGAATGAATGTTCCTGCCATACCAAATTGCAAACCCAAAATTTAACAGCTATGGTTTTGCCAAACTGAACATATTCTCCATCAGGGTTAACAAAAGTTGCTACATGTTGCTAGAATCAAAAGAGGCTATGCAGAAAGTTTTCACAACACTTACCAAAAAAAGCCTATGCCACAGATACCAAAATTACAATAATCCACAAAATGTATGATACATAGAGTACCAAAAGGACCAATACCTAACACAATGAATCCTAATCGTTGGATGATTGTAGGGCTTGAGATACCAACTTAATCTGCTCCCCAATCAGTAGAGAGCGATTACCAAGAAGTTCCATCTCAGAATATTGCAACACTTTCCACCTTCTCTCTAATTCCTTCCTCTTGGATTCTCCAATCAAAGTAAGTCCTCTCTTCATCTCATCCTCATCCAGCTCTTTAAAACAAGAAATATTGTTGTAAAGCAAATTAACGTCACCACTTTCAGGCACTGATGGCTGCGACAGTACTTTAGCCTTGGCTTCAGATTCCTTTTGAGCCTTGGTAACGTACTTCGCAAGAGGCTTGGGCTTTTCCACCAATCCGTTGGGCCATTCACCCCAAATCTTCTTAGAGAATTCAAACAAGGCCCGGTCGTGAGGCCTCAACAACCGAGGCTCAATCCCTTTCTTCTTTTTCGCCTCATGAGTCTCGAACTTCTTCTTCATCCGTCGAATCTTATCCTTCAGCTGAAGGCTGGAGACCTCCACGTGGAGTGATTTCTTAATGAAGTTGTGGAAAGCGTCAACATACCTATAAGGCTCTTGTCCGGTTTTTGAGATGAACTCGAGTATGCCCTTTAGAATGCCAAGCTCGTCTTCTTCGCTCCAGATCCTCTGGAACAACACTTTCGCTTGTCCGTCGGACTTCTTCCCGTCCTCCTTCGTTTCGTCGTTAGCAACAGAAGTTTCGTCGTTAGCAACAGAAGTTTCGTCGTTAGCAACAGAAGTTACGTCGTTAGCAACAGAAGTTTCGTCGTTAGCAACAGAAGTTACGTCGTTAGCAACAGAAGTTTCGTCGTTAACAACAGAAGTTTCGTCGTTAGCAACAGAAGGAAAAGGAGCCTCATCTGGATTTTTTTTCGTGCGTTTCGGCTCAGTTGAGTGGGCTGGGCGCTTGGATCCCAGCTTCACCGGCGTGGAGGAACGCTGGGCCTGAACCTTGGGCTGGGGTAGGTCCGTGGGCTTAGCTTTGGATTTGACTCGAGCTGGTTCGGTGCCCGTGTCGGATTCGGATTCAGAGGAGGACTTGGGGTGAGGCTTTGAGGGATGGTTTGCAGATGCAGGGAGAATGGAACGTTGCTTCTCGTCTTCCTCATCTGAAGAATCGTCTTCCTCTTCAGAAGAAGAAACCTGTGCTGCTGCTGCTGCATGCTGTTGAGAAGAATGCGGTTGGTCATCATCTTCCTCATATTCAGAGGAGGAAGCAGGGAGAATGGAACGTTGCTTCTCGTCTCCTTCATCTGAAGAATCGTCTTCCTTTTCAGAGGAAGAAACCTGTACTGCTGCTGCTGCTGCTGCATGCTGTTGAGAAGAATGCGGTTGGTCATCATCTTCCTCAGATTCAGAGGAGGAAGCAGGGAGCATGGAACGTTGCTTCTCGTCTTCTTCATCTGAAGAATCGTCTTCCTCTTCAGAGGAAGAAACCTGCGCTGCTGCTGCTGCTGCATGCTGTTGAGAAGAATGCGGTTGGTCATCATCTTCCTCAGATTCAGAGGAGGAAGCAGGGAGAATGGAACGTTGCTTCTCGTCTTCTTCATCTGAAGAATCGTCTTTCTTTTCAGAGGAAGAAACCTGCGCTGCTGCTGCATGCTGTTGAGAAGAATGCGATCGGTCATCATCTTCCTCGGATTCGTAAGAGGAAGCAGTTGAAAGATCTTCCACCGATTCAGGGCGCTGCTTCCGCTTCTTTGTCATGGTCGAAAATTTGGGAATTTAGGGTTAGCGGGGAGCGACAGTGAGAGAGAACTAAACGAAGGAAAGTGAACAGGTTTTTATACAGGGAACAAGAGAACCAACTCAAAACATATAATATAATTAGTCCTTTTTATAAATAATAAAAATAAGATTAAACATTATTACTTCTTTACCTGAAAATTTTTAGTTATTACTTCGTCGTTTCTCTTTGTTTTTGTTGTTTTATATCATTATTACATGTTCTATTTTTTGTTTTTGTTTGCATTTTTATTCTACTTATTTTGCTTTCATTATTTATTTTACCGCTTGTGTGATTTTTTAGAATTTTGTTTTATGATTTTACATTGCTTACGTCTTTTAAATGTTTGCCTATTTCTACGAGCTTATGAGCATTTTTAGTTGAAACAGTATATGTGTAGAAGTTTATTTTAGAACTAAATTAAATTAAATAAGAATAAATTGTTTTATATTAATTTAATTGAACTAATTTTAATATCTTTTCACACAATAATCTTCATCTATACGCATTTAATATTACTATATCAAGCATAGTCCACAAAGGGTGATACATAAAAATATTCCAACCCTTCCCATTCTAACACTAGTAAAAAATTGGGATTATACACCGCACATTATGCCACGGTTCACCAGAAACCGCAGCATAATGTTGCGCGGTGGCAGTTTTGTAAATAAATCGAACTTATATGTCGCGGTTCTCCCTTAACCGCAGCATGTACCTCAGTCAACCATCACCTTTGGCGCCACGTCAGGAAAAAAAATTAATAACAGGGTTATATGCCGCGGTTCTCTGAGCAACCGCGGCATATTACCCCATCTGAATAAATTTGAAATAAATTTGAAATATTTAAGGGTATATGTCGCGGTTGCCTGCTAAACCGCGGCATATAGTTTCAAAAATAGTTTCAAAAATGCCGTGCAAACCCTATTCTTCACCTCTGTTAGGTTTCCCACATCTCTCGTCCAATTTCTTACCATTTTGGTCGTTTAAACCATTGAATATCTCTCTCCCTACCGTTAAATGCCTTCCTCCACTGATTTCACCGATTAATTATTCTTTCTTCATTTTCCACCGATTGGAACTTCCTTCATCGATTATTTCCCTTTTTCATCTTCCATGGCCATCTTCATGAAGCTCTGTCGTCACGGATGGTGGCCTGTCTACTGTCATCGCCAAGCCCAACGGCTACGGCGACGAGTTCTTCTCCTTCTCTCTCGTCACCGCCAAAGGATGGCAAATTTGGGGTTCGCGTTTTGACTTTCTAGCGGTGGTGCAGCATCGAAGTTTCTCGTAGGCGAATGTCGTTTAGGGGCTTTAGGGTTTGAGAGCTTGAGGTCGTTTTGGGGGCTTGAGGGCTTGAGGGCCAATGTCGGAGTTTCTTTGGGGGTTTGTCGTTTTGGGGCTTGAGGTCTTGGTGGAAAAGGTTGGAGAGGGTGTTGCGGACGCAGACGTCGCAGGACTTGCGCTGGGGTTCGAAGGAGGTAGAGAAAGGTTCATTTATAGAGGCGGAAAAGGACTTTGTCTGGCGTAGCTCCAGGAGGGCGGGTGGGCGAAAGAGGGCTTTAAGGGTGGCGGCGGTGATGGATGGAGGTTTGTGGGCAGTGGCGGGGCTGTTGTTGGGGTTGAGGAGGGCGAGACATTCGCAGAGGCATGAGGGACAGAAGCCGGTGAAGGCTTCGTCAGGGTGGCGGAGGTAGGAGGTGGAGGTGGAGGTGAATCTTCGTCAGTGTTGAGGGTGATGAAATCAAACACGACCATGCAAAGGTATCCAGCAATTTTCCCGTGTGCAATTTGCATGAGTCAAACATCAATATCTGTGGGTGTGAGCACTCATGTGAATGGAGTAACGATCCTTGATTTTTAATTATTATTGCAGGTTGATAATGACCCTGGGTTTCACTCCCAACCTGACAAGTCCAAAACTGTGATTGAGAATGATGCAGTGTTTTCTAGTCCAGCTTTGGAATCAAAAACTAAAATCCTTGGCAGTAGTAGTTCACTGCAGTAGAATGCAAACATGGAGCATAAGTTAGATCATTNGGGTCATGGAAGTAATCAAGTTAGTGACTNTAATTGTGGTCAAACTCAAGATGCAGATGTGAACTCTAAAAGTTGTTATTGTGCTCAGGAGAATTCATTTGTTCTATTTTCTGCTGCTCTTGAATGTTGCTTTTGTGCTTAAAGAGATTTCATCTGTTCTTTTTTCTGCTGCTAGTTATTTAAGTCTTGACTGCAATTGGGAACTTCTGCATATGTTCAATTGCCCTGGGTAAATTAAAAGTTTTAATTTTTTTTTAAAAAAACAGACCTTTGGCCGCGGTTAGTGCTAGAACCGCGGCATATTCCTAAGTCTTTTACCGCGGTTCTAACCGCGGCGTATACTGGAACAATTTTTTTTTTTTTAAAAAAAAGGGTTTAGGCAGCGGTTCCTTGTACAACCGCGGTATATTTCCCAACCTTTTTACCGCGGTTATAACCGCGGCCTAAAGTCTCTGACTTACTACTACGGCTGAATATGCCGCGGTTCGTAAACCGCGACGTATAGTGAAAAATAACCGCGGTAAAATCCCTTCGCTGCACTAGTGTAAGGGCTCACTTGCAAGTGAGCACCCAACAATGTTATTGTTAAGATGTCGGCAAGTGTACCAAATCGTATAAAGTAATATAAAATGGTAAGACCAAGTATCGTATCCCAGAAGACTCATAGCACTAAACAATTGTGTAATTACTCAACTAATTAAGACTGAAACATTTTGTTGGTTTTTAAATGCAAATGTGTTAAGACTCCGGCAAGTGTACCGAATCGTATCAAGTAATAATAAGTGGTAAGACCAAGTATCGTTTTCCTAGAGACTCATAGGCCTAGACTTTTATGTAATTTGTTGATTATTTAAGACTTGAATAATGAAAATTAGGTTTTTAATATGCAAAACAGAAAATAAACATGCAAAGGTTTTGATCAATTGAACAAAAGATAACGCAGTTGAATAATGTATGAATGAATTATGTTGTTGGGGTTTATGATTTCATCCTATCCACTCTCATATATCTAAGAATTCTACCTCTTCATTAATGTCAATGCCACTTTCTAATTTACCCTAATCCCAATGTCTTGGTGAAAAGAGCCTACTCCTAATTTACCCTGAGGATGATTGATGATGAAATTAGTTCAAGGATAAAAGGAGTTGACATTGTAATTGATGACTTCTTATGGAACATGGCTACAAATCTACCTTCAGAAAGAGAATAGTCACATTTATCCTACGCTCAAACCAATATCTCATTCAACAAGAGGAATGTATATAAGAACTGGTTGAGATTTCCTGGAAGATATTCCACTAAAAGTTTCTATGCTCATGAAGGTCTAAGAAAAGAAGAAAAACTTTTGGCTATTTTTACACCAAGATGGGGGTGAATTGGTGATGTTTCAAAAACAATATCTTTTCGCAATCTTTTATCAAAAGTACAAAGCTTTTTAAACTTTCTTGAAATGCAAGTAATGAAAATTTATATGCAGCGGAAAAACGTAGTCAATTGCGTAAAATGTAAAGTCGACTCAATTTAAAGAGTGCAAGGATAGAGAAAATCAAACACTGGTTTTTATATTGGTTCAGCCAACAATGCCTACATCCAGTGTCCTTCTAACTCAGGAAGAAAATGCGTTATAATGGTTGCGGTTTTTACAACAAGGAATTTATAGAAGCCTCACGCAAAAATATAAATCTCCTCTCTAACCCAAAACCAAAATATAACTGCACAACAAAACCAGAATTGCAGCAAGAATCCCCTCTTCTGCAATCTGAACCCACATCAAACAATCCTCAACGTGTAACCAACACTCTTCACAGGATGCCAAGCCTATCACAGCAGACTTCACAGGTTGCCAAGCCTTCAATCAACATAGCAGTCTTCACAGGATGCCAAGCCTTCAAAGATCAATCAAGAAGCACCTTCCTCGTGCAGATAATGATCAAGCAATCAACGCAATTGCCTTCTCCCTTTGAATCTCTCTCAAGGAAGATCACCACCATCTTCTTGGAGAATTCTTGGAATTGTTAAAACATAGAATTCAATCTGAAACAAGAAATGAAAATGTTAGTTTCACAAAAGTCTCTGAACAACTCGTGTTCAGCCAATTTATAGTTTTCTGTTAAACAGATTGTTTCTCAGTCCAATAGCCTACTAATCCAGTCGACTGTACTAAAACAGTTATAACAGACAGTCAACACATAGGCTCTCAGTCAACGAAAAACAACACACATTTATTACAGTTGACCAAGTCATCAATGCTTAACTAACTTTTAAAAATAATAGAATTCCAAAACAAATAAATAATACAGTCGAATGTACACATAATCAAGTCGACTGACATATGAAAAAACACTTTGAAATTCTTTTCAATCCAAAACGACACAAAGCACTAATGTTCAAAATCTGTACAAAGGTTTTAGAATAGTCGAATCCATTACATGTGTATTCGACTGTACTAGAACTTTGTCACACAATTATAAGTTCATAAAGGTGCTTGTGATCTTTCACTTCCAGAAATGTGAAATAAAATGTTTTCAATCATACAATCAATCATAGGAACATACAACACATTACATTAAAACATGTTCAACAGATATGAAAATTTATTCAGAATAAGAACATGTAAAACAACAACATGTGTACTGTTATTAAGCATTGTGTTATCATCATCAAAAACCAGATTGATATAGAGTTTGTGTTGTCAACAATCTCAACATATTCAACCGTTATCACAATCCTAAACTTGAAACTTTGCTTGTCCTCAAGTAAAATGTAACTTAGTCTAAACAGAATAGTCATACTACAATGATCAAGTAAATAAAAAAACATTTTCTTCTAAGACAAGTAAATCACACATGTATGCTCATCATAGAAAGATTAGTCAAGAAATAATGATGACTTAGCCAATCAAGCTTCAATTATGGTGCTCACATAACAACGATTACACAACAAATGCAAAAACCTGATGAGTGATCAACAACCAGCAGAATGTTATCTTATAATGCATGGAACCATTCCTCACCAAAGAAAGTGTTTCACTCAAACTCAAAGGTGTATAGTGAGATGTCGATGTCTCTTTCACTCTATTATCACAATGTCACATAAATCAACTTTCCCTTTTATTTGAACACATCAAGACATATTCACAAGCAAGTTATCATCACAAGGACTTTCCAAGGCTTGTAATGTGGCTGGGCTAAGAAGAAAATTGGTTTTTGTAGACAACAATCCTTGAGTTAAGAGAGTGAACAATTTCCTTCACAATTCAACATTAAACTCTCTTTCTCCTTTGTACTTGAGAAACCACTTCTCAACTTAATCCCAACATCTATTCTTCTGAGTACATCTTTCTCTCTTATTCTTTCTTCTATTGCTTTACTTGCTCTTTTTTCTTCTTCTTTTTCTTTTTATTTTCCAATTTTTTTAGAATACGTAATATCATTCAATTTCCCAACAACCCTAAACTTGAACATTTCTCCTATACCATATATATATATATATATATACTCAACTCAACTCAAGGCGAGGATTTCAAAGGGTTTTTCTCTTTTTTATTTTTCATATTCAGACTCAAGGTTCAAAGGATAAAACAAATTTTCTCTTTTTTGGATTAAAGGAGAAGAACAAATGGCCTTGATCATTTGAAACATGCAAGCAAATAGTTCAATCAGACAAACTTAGGCAAAATCAACTACGATTCCAAGGTAATAGCATTCAATAACAATAAAACTCTGGAGCTCAACCTCTCACAGGTTAACTCAAGTTCCACAATTTAATATACATCCTGCCAAGCATATCAATCACAGTTGAAATCATGCATCTGTCTTAAATGACTATGAGCAACCACCATCTATGCTTAATAGCTAAACCAATCATTAACTTAACATGCATCTCAAAACAATAAAGCAAACATAAAACAATATTACTCATCACAATCAACAGTGTATCACATGGCACCAACCCATTGGAGCACTATTCATTAAACCAATTACATAGCTTTAAACTCAAATGAAAAAAAAATAAATAAACAAAGTTCAAACAAAGCATAAAAATAAAGAAAAACAAATCCTGATCTCGTAGCATAGCATGCATCGGTAGATATTGTCAATAACATCCATTAGTAGATGTCTAGTAGCATAGCATCCATCAGTAGATGTTGTCAATAACATCCATCAAAAGATTCTATTATTCACCGTTCTCTTCCATAGCCGCATCCATCAGTAGATGTTGTCATCTTAGTCCTCCTGACAACCATTAGTAGATGCCCTCTGATGAGTCAATATTTTCTTGACTTCACTTAGTTTATTGTGCTAGAATTAATCATAAAATTGTTCTTAAATGTCTCGTTTTTTCCGTTTTTGCTAATTGTGCTTAATTTGACCGAAAAATCTAATTTTAATTACATTGAATTATCTAAGCTAATTATTTGCATTATTAATTGCAGCGAAAATTTTAAAGATACATTTTGGGACATTAAGAAGAATACCAAATAATTGAAGACTCTCCCCTAAAGACATTTTAGAATTAATCAAATTGGAATTTAGTGGTTTAGAATTTGTAGACAATTTTTATAATTTGGATAATTTTTTGTAAAGTAGACTAAGCTCAAAAGTAGGAATGGGTAACTTTGACACCCTGTTTTTCTTTTTTTTGTGTGGACCCCACCATTAGAAAAGAAACACACGGCTTAGGAGAATGTTTCCAGCCGCCACTCTTCTCTTAGCATTTTTGCTTGGAAAGTTTGTGAGAGCTCGGGGGATTAACGTTGTTTTTCCATGGGTTGAGTGAAGGAAGCACATTTTCCTTTTCCTTTTCATTTTGTGCAAAAGTTAAAGCATTTTCTTTTGAGTTTATCGTTGTGTTCACACTGGTTACATTGATGAATGAAAAGGAACAACATTTTCTTTTCCTTTTTAATTTTGTGCACGGCTGGAATGTTTTCCCTTGAGTTTCTCATTGAAAAGGGTTTAGCAAAGTAATATCTTGAAGAGAGAGCTTCCAACACGTTACAGCATTGGAAGAATTTTTTTTTTCTTGCTTTATGGCTGCCGCCGCTGTTCACTTAGGATTTTAGCAATTACAATTGCTTCGTGCAGCACGTCCAGTATTTGAAGAATGAGGAGTGAGGAGTGGTCACATCACATCTAGTTTTTGAAGAGCACATTTCACTTTTATTTGGCAAAAGGTGGATTGATATTGTTGGAGATGCGGCGCTGGATGGAGTGTCACGGCTGGAACAAAGAGCTTTCTTTGAAGAAAGAAGTAGCAAATTGATTAGGTAAGAGTTGGTGGGAAGTCACGTCCAGCATGATGAAATTCCTTTCGTTCTTTGAGAAGAGCACGTTTATTGATGGAGAAGAGCTTATTTCCATTTTATTTCAAGCATAAGTAGACTAGAAGTACATAGATGAATTATCCTTGGAGAAAAGGAGGTTAGAACGAAGGACACGTGATTGTGCTTGGTGATGGAGACTCTTAGAAGCACATTAAATTCCTTTGGAGCAAGTGTATATTCACGTTGGAGAATTGACGTCACGGTTAGAGAGTTGCATTTTAGAAGCATTTGTGATTTTGCTCTTGGGAAGTGTATTTGACTTTGGGCTTTAGGAGAAGAGATGAATATATTTTCTTTAATTTTAAAAGCACATGAGTCACATAAAATGGCAGCAAAAGTTTATGTTTTTTTTATTTATTTTGTCTTAAAATATTTTATGTTGAATTGGTTTTTATCTTCTTTTATTGAGGGTTGTATTTTCATAGTTTTAACTGTGTTTAAATATTTAATTTTTGCATTGTTTAGTTTACTTTCTCATATTTCTGTGTTGTTAATTATGTTCGGTTTATTGTTTTTGTTCATTATGCTATTTATTTTGTTTGACTTTTTTATCTTTCTGCATTTCCAATTTCCTTATTTGCTTTTGAAACAGTTTGGTCTCAATGTAGAAACGTTCGGTCTCAATGTAGAACCGTTCGGTCATTTGTAGGACAGTTTGATCTTCTTACATGTTTATTTATTTAAATATTTTCAATTATATTTGGTCATATTTAATCTCCAGTTTTAATTTAATTTAATTCTCTTTGCAAAACCTTTCACAAAATGTAAGACCCGATAAAATAAAAATAATTTTTATTTTTATTTTTAATATTTTATAATAAATATTAATTTATGATATTTTATTGGATGATAATAGTCTTTAAGAGAGTATAAAATTTAATTAATAATTGTTTTGATTCTAAAATTTTGAAAATATCCAATTATATAGAAATATTTGTATTATAATTTCATTGAATTTAAATGGATTTAGTGGTAATTGATTTTATGGGATGTGTGTGGTGACTAGCTTTTGGCGTGAATATGTTTGCTGCAGAAAAGATATATTCTCTATTATATACAGGTGGTAGGACTCATGGCATTTTTTTCAGTAATATGAAGGGTGGTTATTCACGTTGCAGGGAGGGAATGGAAAGGCACAGGTTTTTGCTTTGTATGGGAAGAAGGGGTTTGGATTGGGTATTAAAATAGGAATTTAAAATGTAAAAAGAATGGGAAGTGGCGGTTGGATTGTAGTTAAAGTTATACGAGAAAGAATGTAAATTGGGTAAATGTAGTTGCAGAGGATGTTTAACAATAGTATGTTAGTAAAAAAATAAATAAATAAATCAATAAATAAATAAAAGAAAAGTGAGTGATTTTAGTAGGTTTTACGTGAACATAAATGCTTGGTGTGGTACCTATGATATTTGGTTGTTAGTAACAGAATGTTAATATTTAAATGTGTAAGGTCGGTTTCTTTGAATAATATGTGTGAGGGTAGTATTTATTTATTACGTTGGGAAAGAAAAGGGGTTGAGTAATAGAAGTAGAACCTGCGGGTTAATGAAGGAAATAAAACTATGTTTTGATTGATATAAAGTGTTGTGTTGGGTTGCACTTAGGAAAAAGTAAATTAATAAATAGTATATTATACTATATTATAAGTTACATCAAATAGTTTTATGATCCTTATATCTTATATATTATGTAATAACATATATCTTTTATACAAATTATTATATAACGAATGATTATCCTTATAGAAATTTAACATTGGTTAAATTATATTTAATATCATGATATACAAGTATTTAAACTATTAAGTTTGGTATGGGATTAAACTTTTAACTAGTATACATGTTGTTTTAGTCGGTATATATAAGTTAAAAGATGGTATGAATAATTTATATAATTTAATATGAGAAATTGAGGGATTATTATGTATGTAAAATAAATTATAAATGTTGAATATTTTTATGTGTTGTGATATTTTATTGTAGTAATTATATAAGTTTCTATGGTGATTTGTTCAATGTTGTGGTGTTGTATATGATGTTGTAAAATTCTGTATTTGATGAGTTGATGTTTATTATTGAGTTTATGTGTGGGACGTATTGAGATGATGCTATAAACTTTGTGATTGTGAATAATGCGTGTTATTGATGGGTTAACGACTATTATTGAGATTAAAGGTAGAATGTAATGAGAATGTGTATGGATGTGTGATTTGAACATGAAACTATGTTATTTTCCTTGTATTGTCGTCGATCATGTTTGAGTTTTTCGTATTGCGCTACGATAAGAATGTGATGTGTTGGACTCTCGTTTACGAGATAGTGATTCGAGTGTCATTTCCCTCTGCGCGGGGAGGTGGATGTCTCGCCCAAAGGGCTTTTCGATAAGTTGGGGAGATAGGTCAGAAGTTGCGATGGAAGACGACTCGAATTGCCCTGTTGAGGAAACAGGTACCTGTTAGTGATAACAGGTCATGACGACACAATATGAGAAAACGACATTGGTTCATGTATGTGTGGCTATGATATTAATGTTGTGATGAAATATGTTATATGATTATATTACTCTGTGATTAAAATGAAATATGCTTTTTGTGTGTTATGGTATTTTTGGTTGCTCACCCGGAAAGTTGTGGCTGTGGTTTCCACCTATGATGATCGTACTTGTACAGGAGTAGATGACATTGCAGATAAAACTAGATCGAGGTAGCTGACGTGAGAGTTGGGATATCTGAGTTCGGGGATTTATTATTTTTAAAAGTTTTCCGATTTGATATTTTTATGTAAAAGTGATATTCTAAGATTTTCGAACGATGTTTATAGTGATGATTTAATTCCGCATTTGAATTGAATATATTATAGAAATGTTTTAAAAATAAAAAAAAAAATTACACAGTGACATCTCGAAAAATCAGGGTGTTATACAAAACCCCCCCACTTCGTGTTTGACCTGATTCTCGAACCACGGTTTGGTCCTTGAGAGACGACCTAGGAGTCACTTCCTAGTCTATACTGCATTCTTTATGCACATTAAATTTTCATGGGGTGTGACACCCATAAAATTTTGGCACTGTTGTCGAGGACTAACGGTTCGGTTTTAGGTCTTTTGTTGTGTTAGTGTGTGTTGTGTTTTGTTTTGTGTTGTGAGTGTGATTTTCTATTTTGTGTGTGCATGTCGCATGTTTAATTGTGGTGTGTTTTGTTTGTTTCGTAATTTTTAGCATTTCCTTTCTACCTTCCCCCTTCTTTTTCCATGTCTACCTATTTTGATTATGTGAATACTGCTTCTTCTGCTTGTGCCTATGACTATGATTCTCCTTCTGCATGCTATTCTGATTGTGATGTATATTCTACTGATTTTTAGGTTGAAAACAATATGCATCATCCTCTAACTCCTGAGAGTGCTCCTGGGGAACCGTTTCCACTTGATGAGGAGGATATTTGTTGTGTTTTCAACACTGGAATGATACATTTGCTGCACGAGTTTCATGGTTTTACGGGTGAATGCCCACATAAATATTTGGAGAAGTTTTATCTCATTTGTTCTGTAATGAAACCTCCAGATGTCCCAGATGAGGACATTTTCTTAAGGGCGTTTTATTACTCATTACAAGGAGCAACAAAGGATTGATGCTATTGTCTTACTCCAGGATCCGTCACCAGTTGGGAAGATCTTGAGCATTAATTTCTGGATGAATTCTCCCCTGTGCAGTATGGTTACAACAACGATCCTGGGTGGAATGATCCTAGCCTGGGGTGGTATGGTACCCCACAACAACATTATTATCAAGAAGCACCATTTCAGGATTGTATGCCTTCACCAGTCCAGGAACCACAACAACTGCAGTTTCATGAGCCTGCCCAATTAACTCCTCAGCCTTCTACTTCTGAGCCTACATTTAAGGGGTTATGGGAGCATATGATCATGCCAAACATTCAGTTTCAGCAAGAGAACATTCAATTTCAGCAAGAAATAAGAGCTTAGTATATTCAGTTCTAGCAAGAGAGCGTGAAGTTTCAGCAGGAAATTATAACTGCATTTTAGAGTTTGAGCAATTAGCTGGGGCAGATGGTCACTCAGCTCACTGAGGAATGTAAGCAATTCTTTAATTTTTCAATTGAATGAAAATTAACACAACAGGATCTTAAATTTTCACGATACTCACTATTCCCACATACATAGTAAAAGAGAACTTATCTGGATCCATTATGTACTTCTTCCTGTCAATTGTTCTGCCTTCTCTTACTTCTCTTTAATGCCTTCTTGATGATATAGAAATTTCCAAGTTTTTCTCTGTCAAAGTTACAGTTTCCCTTTTTCCTTTCCAGAGAAGGTTATGTTCTCTCTTTTCTTTCAGAAACTTAACCCCTTGTCAACAGTAGTCAAAACTTTTCTTCTTTTATGATATTTTAATTAACTTTAATAAAATACCAAAATGCCCTTTTGAAGTGAGAAAAGAGGGATTAATTTTAGTAACTCTAAAATAATCCCAATAACTTTAATACCTTATATTCTAATAATAATCACATTAGAACCTTTACATCAAAGTTATACTTTAAATTACATGAACCAATGTTAATTATTAATATAATTTAACATTCTCCCACTTGGTTCATGTGATGACTTGAAGATCTAAAACTAAACTTTAAGTGCGCACCATTCATTAGAATTATCAAGTCATCATCCTTATATGAATTGAAATGATCGGATCATGGTGGGAAAAAGTCATGATCGACAAGATTCCTTCCATGTATCACATAATCAAAACAACTTAACATAACTTTAATCAATCTTATAACTTTCATTGTCTCTAAAAGAGACCTATCATGTTACCACAATCAATAATACATATATATAACTTAATATGGATAACAATAGAATAAAGAGAAACATAACTTTAATTGAATTCACAAGTGTCATGCAAGTACAAGCATATAACTATAAATATCCATATAGATAAATAGCACCATGATGTTAATATTGACTTATCCATAATGCCCATACTTTCAACATGGTCAATAAAAGTTTTGGGCGGTAGTCCTTTAGTTAACGGATCTGCTATCATCAACTCCGTACCAATATGCTCAATCAACACTCTATGTTTTTGCACTTCTTCTTTGACCGACAAGTATTTCAAATCCATGTGTTTAGCACCCTTTCAGTACTTGACATTTTTAGAGAAGAAGACGGCTGTGGAATTATCACAATAAATCTTTATCGGCCTAGCAATACTGTCAATAATGCCAAGCCTCGACACAAAGTTCCGCAACCACAAAGCATGAACCGTGGCCTCAAAGCATGCCACGAATTCAACCTCCACAGTGGAAGTAGCAATGATTGATTGTTTTGCACTTTTCCAAGAAATTGTTCCTCCAGCTAATAGATAAACATACCCAAATGTGGATTTTCTTGTATCCACACATCCAACATAGTCTGAATCCGAGTAGCCAATCACTTCGAGATGGTCTGACTTTCTGTAAGTGAGCATGTATTCTTTGGTACCTTGTAAGTACCTAAGAACTTTCTTTGCAGCTTTCTAGTGATCCATTCTGGGATTACTTTGATATCGGCCTAACATTCCAACAGCAAAACTGATATCTGGCCGAGTACAAGTTTGAGCATACATCAAACTCCCAACAACTGATGCATAAGGAATGGACTCCATGGCCTTTTGTTCCAAATCATTCTTGGGACATTGGATTTTACTAAACTTGTCCCCTTTTTGAATTGGAACTACTCCAGGAGAACATTTTTCCATTTTGAATCTCTCTAACACTTTGTTAATATAGCCTTTTTGAGACAAACTTAACAATCCTTGTGATCTATCACGAAATATTTCTATTCTTATCACATAAGATGCCTCATTCATATCTTTCGTTTCAAAGTTGCTAGAGAGAAACTTCTTTACATCATATAACATACCAATATCATTAGCAGCAAGAAGAATGTCGTCAACATATAGAACCAAAATAACAAACTTACTCCCATTGACATTTATGTATATACAACGATCAACAGTGTTCTCTACAAAACCATACGAAGTTATGGTATCTTTAAATTTTAGATACCATTGTCGGGAAGCTTGTTTCAGTCCATATATTGATTTCTTTAATTTACACACCAAATTTTCTTTTCCTGATATTGTGAAACCTTCTGGTTGGTCCATATAAACTTCCTCTTCTAGGTCACCATTTAGAAAAGCAGTCTTTACATCCATTTAGTGAAGCTCTAAATCATAATGAGCCACCAAAGCCAAAACAATTCTCAAAGAGTCCTTCTTAGAAACAGGAGAGAAGGTCTCTTTATAGTCAATGCCATCCTTTTGAGTGAAACCTTTGGCGACTAATCTAGCTTTATACCTTTCAATATTGCCTTTTGAGTCATGTTTAGTCTTAAAGACCCATTTACAACCGACTCTTTTTGAACCTTTAGGCAATTCAACTAGATCCCATACTTTATTGTCGTTCATTGATTTCAATTCTTCTTTCATAGAATTCAACCAATTCTTTGAATTATTACTTTCCATGGCTTGTCTGAAAGAGATCGGATCCTCATAAATGCTTAAGTCACATTCATGTTCAATAGAGTAAACTACATAATCATTCAAAATAGTAGGTCTTTTCTGCCTTATAGACCTTCTTAAAGCTATTTCTTGTGGTTCCTCTATCAATTGCTCATTTATGAGTTGCTCATTTGTGACTTGCTCATTGTCAACTNGCTCAACATTTATATGTTCATTTTGTGGGATTGGAACATTAACTTGTTGTCTCTGCTTGTTGTGTGACTGTGATAGTCCAAGAGGGATAACAAATTCAGAAGAGACATTAGATGTAGAAACACTATCAGTATGCTCTTGAATGTCCACTATTCGTGATTCCTTACTCCCACTAAATATACCATTTTCAATTAACCGAGCATTTCCAAACTCAACTATTCTTGTACTATGGTTAGGACAATAAAATCTATATCCCTTTGATTTTTCAGGATAACCGATGAAGTAACCACTAATGGTTCTTGCATCAAGCTTCTTTTCATGTGGATTGTATAACCTTACTTCTGCCGGACATCCCCAAACATGAAGATGTCTTAAACTGGGTTTCCTTCCAGTCCATAGTTCATAAGGAGTTTCAGAAACTGTTTTGCTAGGAACCCTGTTAACCAGATATACATGAGTCTTTAATGAATACATCCACAAAGATAAAGGGATATTACTATGACTTAACATACTCCTAACCATATCCATAAGAGTACGATTATGCCTTTTTGCTACACCATTTTGTTGTGGTGTACCAGGCATTGTATACTGTGCACATATACCCCGACTTTCAAGATACTTTGCAAATGGACCTGGACATTGTCCACTCTCATCAGTTTTACAATAATATTCACCACCTCTATTAGATCTCACCACTTTTACTTTTCTATCCAATTGTCTTTCCACCTCATTTATGAACACCTCAAGGGCGTTCACTGATTGAGATTTTTCATGCAATAGATATATATATAACAATAATGTGAGAAATCATCAATAAAGGAGATAAAATATTTTTCACCACTCCAAAATTTAGTGTCAAAAGGACCACAAATATCAGTGTGTATTAACTCAAGAAGTTGACTGCTTCTTGTGGCGGGATACTTTGATATGTGTTTTGTTTGTTTACCCTTAATACAATCAATACATACATCCCAGTCATCAAAATCCAATTGAGGTAAAATTTCATTTTTCACTAACCTCAACATCCTTTCTTTGGATGCCATAAGAAAGTAGAACATTCCTTTCCTGCACTAGAATTTCTATCAACAACATGTTCAACATTAAAGAGGGATTCAGAAAAATTAATATCAAGATTTAAACAATATAAATCATCCACTAATGTACCAAAACCATAATAGTACGAAAGTTTATACAAATGAAAAATACCATTTTCAATCTTAAAGTTAAAACCTAAATAATCCAACTTTGCAACAGAAATCAAATTCCTAGCACAACCACGAACATAGAGACACTTTTCAAGATTCAGACAATAACCAGTGTCTAGAATCAATCTGTAAGTCCCAATACCTTCTTTCCGTGCCTTCATTCTGTTCCCCATATATAAATACTTTTTAGTTCCTTTTATCGGTTGGATTGAAAGGAATCCTTCCATAATATTATAAACATGAGTGGTAGCTCCAGAATCCAACCACCAAGTATTATTAGGCACTTTAGTAATATTTGCTTCAAAACTTACAGAAACATAAAAAGTACCTTTCTTTTCAAACCAAGATTTTCTTTTTGGACAATCTTTCTTGAAGTGACCTACTTTCTTGCATAAGAAATATTTCTGGTCCTTCTGAATATTGCCCTTATTCACTTTCATTGGGGCTTTGTCTTTCTTGTTCTTCTTTCCTGATTTGGCTTTACTGAAGCTAGCACCTTCATTAGTTGTGAGATGGATAAAATGATCTTTCATTTTCTTTAATCTCCCTTCCTCTTGTACCAACATGGCTTTGATTTCTTGAAAGCTCCATTTATCCTTAATAGTGTTATAGTTCACTTGGAACTGGCCAAATTCAGGAGGAAGAAAGTTCATGATGAACTGTACTAGAAAAGACTCATTCACCTCCATTCCCATTGACTTTAATCTTGCTGCTATATTAGCCATTCCAGTTACATGTTCATGTATGGGCTATGACCAGTCAAACTTTTTGGTAGTAAGCTCACTCATAAGGGTTCCCACAACAGACTTGTAAGTTATATCTGATTGTGAGTATTCCTTGATAATTTTCATGAATTCCTTTGCGTTTTTCGTTCTGGGAATAGAAGGCTTTACGTTCTCTGCCATAGACATGCGCATCAAGTTTAGTGACAGCCTGTTAGACCTATGCCAAGCCTCATAAAGAGACTTTTCATCACTTGTACCAGTCTCTGTAATGGCTACGAGCATTTAATCCATCATAATAGCCATATCCAAGTCTGAAACACCCAGTTAGAACTGGATTTGTTCTGACCAATCGGCATAATTTAGCCCATTAAACTTGACCACATTGTTGTGTAAACCTGATAAATTCATGTAAGCTAGAAATAATACACAAGCTCATACATTAATGCTTTGATTAAAATTGATGGATTCAAACAAATTACTACACTAGTCATACATTCAAGTTCACCTTTGGGTGACACTTAAATTGATAGGTAGTCAATTAATTAATTCATTTAAGTTCACCTTTGGGTGATTCTTAAACTGACAAATTCCATATATACTTTAATAGCAATCAATCATACTTAAGTCTATATGTATGCTATATTTGGATATACAAATATATACTAAGTACATAAAATATCTCACTTTAATGTCATCAATTATAAACAATGGTTCACCTTTGGATAATCCATAGCATCCTTACATCAATAACTAATTACTCTCTGAAATTCAACTTAATTGAATTTCCTTCTTCCAAAAACATATAATTCATAAAACAAAATTATATAATATATGTATATAAATGCACCCTTCAAATTAAAAGTATCTGAAACCTTCTAACTTTTAATTGACATTTTGCATTCCAATTATCTGACTTAACGTTCACTTTCAATTCACAGAATAATTTCCATTAAATGCACGTTATAATAACATTAATATGTAAAGTTAGGCTATTTCAATTGCTTCCTTTTCAAATTCACATTACAATAATGCAACATTAATCATAATAAAACCCGGGAAATTGATTTCCCTTGAATTCCCGTCACAGGAGTTGTGCAACATTAAAATTCATGTAGCAATGAAATGAAGTTCACGTAACATCTAGGATTAAAGTTGCTTTAGTGGAAAACTAAAAACCCGCGACATTGAAGTTGCTTTAATGCAACGATAAAAATCGGAAAAGACTCGCGGCTTCCACAAATTCACGTTACAGTGAATTTAAATCACTTTCATCCATAAAAAACAATTGATATAATAAAACCCTACCTTTTTTAAATTTTCTTTCATGCCAATAAAATAATTGAACATTTGAAAATTTAAAATTTCTAAATTTTATAATTAAAAAAAAAATGGATTTTAAAAATTGGAATAATTACTATTCATGGAGTATCATAAGATTCAGAACCAATCTCTATACCACTTTTAAGCGATTCTTTAATTTTTCAATTGAATGAAAATTAACACAACAGGATTTTGAATTTTCATGATACTCACTATTCCCACATACACAGTAAAAGAGAACTTATCTGGATCCATTGTGTACTTCTTCCTATCAATTGTTCTCCCTTCTCTTTAATGATTTCTTGATGATATAGAAATTGCCAAGTTTTTCTCTGTCAAAGTTACCGTTTCCTTTTTGCCTTTCCAAAGAAGGTTATGTTCTCTCTTTTCTTTCAAAAACTTAACCCCTTGCCAACAATAGTCAAAACTTTTCTTCTTTTATGATATTTTAATTAACTTTAATAAAATACCAAAATGCCCTTTTGAAGTGAGAAAAGAGGGATTAATTTTAATAACTCTAAAATAATCCCAATNACTTTAATACCTTATATTCTAATAATCATCACATTAGAATCTTTACATCAAAGTTATACTTTAAATTACATGAACCAATGTTAATTATTAATATAATTTAACAAGGAACAGTCTCAAGATTTAGAGCAACTACCATTTCAGGCTGTTCAGATTCCGGATGATGATGTCAGTACCATTCACATAGGAGATAGGAAGCAGAGTCATGAGCTTACTATTGTGCCATCTACTTTCCCACCCTCCTATGTCCCCACTCTTACACCTGAGGATGCAGCTAATGACTTGCATATTGAATTAAATGAAAATGCAGGTGTTGAAGTCATTAATGAAATCTTGGTTGAGGCAGAAGAGGATGTCAAGGTTGCTAAAGGAGATGGGAACCAAAGTCATGTGCTCATTGTGCCACCTACTTTCCCACCTTCCTATGTCCATACTCTTGCACTTGAGGAGACTGATGAAAATTTTGAAGACCAGGCAGATATGGGCAACACTTTTGAGATAGGTAAACCATCTTTACCTTCCACCACTCTAGCAATCTTCAAGGAAGTGAAGGTAAACATACCTAAGATTGATTCTGTTGTTGATAGGTATGTTATTGATGGCTGTATTGTTGATGAGCATGCTTTTAATTCTCCCTCTCTGCATGGTGAGAACCACCTTTTGCTATCACATATGAATGTTTGTTCTCCATGCACTGAACATAAATCTGGGCCTGTAGTTGATATTGTTTCTAAATTTGAAATTGATTCATGTTTTGAGAGTGTATCTGAGGTTCAGTCTGTTACATTTGGATTAGGTGTTATACCTCTGCATGTCATTTCTTTGGAGCCACATTGCACTAACCATGTTGCAGGAGGTACATATGAATTTGATCAACAAACACCCACGGTGGAAAACAAAGGTGCAAGCATACACAAAAGCTTCAACATCAATAGGCACCAGTTGAACCCGCTCATCAACAAACACTTCTTCTTAGATCCAGCTTTGGAAAACATTTCCTTGCTCGATCAAATATGGAAGATGAAGCAGTTCTTCCTCAACACCTCCTTGCTGGATCCTATGGTGGAAAACATCTCCCTACTACTCCAAATTTGGCAACGACCACCATAACCAGGGGAGTTTTCTTTTCCTTTCTCCTCATTTCCATACTTTTATTTCCCTTGTCCTTGATCTGTCGACTATTTTGATTCTGATCTTATGCTTGTGACACATTGACATTGAGGACATTGTGTAGTTTAAGTGTGGTCTATTGGGAGATATTTCTATTTTCTTTGTTAAATTTTTTGTTTTCTGCATTAAATTTTTTGTTTTCTAGGTAGTTTTTGTTGCATCTTGTGTACAATTTTGCATGTTTCTCTTGATTTTTGGACTTTGTTTAGGTTGTAGATGTGTTTTTCACTTCATTGATACTCTGATTGGTTGGAATTTCTTGTTTTTCTTTGCTTGGAAAGATGATTATCATGTTTGAGAGGTTGACTTGATTGTGACAATTACCCTATGTGAGAATTTGAGTCACTTGATATTTTTTCTTGTGTGTGATATGTGTCTTGATTGCTTGCACATATGTCCTGACTTGACTCTTGTTGATAGTTCTTGATTGATATGTATGTTTGGAAGTGATAAATGCAGTTTGTTCTTGAGCCTCTCTAGCCAAATAAGCTTACCTTGTTTTGATCCTTTGATTACCCCTTTTGAGCCTATACTTTCCCATTTCTTTGTTTTGAAGCTCATACACTAGCCCTAAGTGAAAAAACCATGATTACCTTAACCTTAGGGAATTTGGGAGCTTTGGAAGTGTTTTGAGAACAAGTGTGGTCTCCTTGGGGATTCTGATGAATTGGCTAGTTGATTCCTCTTCTTATTTTGTTTTTGTAAATATGATGTGTATCTTGTCTCTTACAGTTCTGTCCTAAATAGAAAGAAAATAAAAAGAAACAAAATGAAAAAAAATTGAGAAAAATGAAAAAAAAATTGTGAATAATGGAGTCAAGAAGAGGATTGAATTAAAGGGTTTGAGGTGTGATTTGACTGTGCTTACACTTGTTCACCATTGCTCCTCTATTCTTTTTGGTTTGTAGCTTCTCATCCATATTATATCCTCCCTTTTCCTTGGCCCCATTACATCCATAAAAGACCTTTTGATTTGAACATGCATGTGTTTTTTAGTGTTGATATTAGAGGCTTGCCAAGTCTGTTGTTGCTTACTTTCTTGAGTGCATTGAGTTGACATTGTTTACCCTAGATACTTGAGAGAAACACTGATAGTGCATCTGTGAGGTTTTATTGCTTTTGAATCACCTCTTGAGTTGATTTATCATTTTGCCATGTCTTAAATTGCTTGGATGACTTCATGAGTATTTGTTTTCTCTGATTTTGTATTGGATGTTGTCTACTTCTTTTCTTTGTCCAGATTTCTTGAGAACTGTATAATTTTGTTTTTGTCCTTGTTAGTCTTTGTTTTCTGTGTGCTGAGTTTGTGTCATTTTCCTGATGTCCTTTAAACTATTCCTTGATTTGCGTCTTGATTTTGCTTAGGAGTGCAAAAAACTAAGTGTGATCTATTTTGATGAGTCAATATTTTATCGATTTCACTTAAACTATTGGACTAGATTTAATTAAGGAATTGTGTTTGAATGTTCAATATTTTTTGTTTTTACTAATTGTGCTTAATTTGATCAGAAATTCTTATTTTAATTAATTTGAATATTTTGAACTAATTATTTACATTATTGATTGTAAGGAAAATTTTAGAAATACAAATTAGAACATTAAGAAAGATGTCAAATAATTCAAAACTTTTCACATAAACATTTTAGAATTAATCAAATTGTAATTTAGTAGTTTCAAATATTTTTGGAAATTCTTTTATCGTTGGATCAAATTTTGATAAAAATATATTGAGTCCAAAAAGGTAAGAAATGACTTGGCAAGGAAGGTGTCCAGCCGTCACACTCCATTGCTTTTTTTCTTTGAACGTTTTGTTGGCTTTTGGAGCGTCTTTGGAGAATGAGGATTTTTCTTTGCACCATGCTGAGTACGCTGATTTTAAGGTTGGATGAAGAAGAAAATTTTCAATTTTTTTTTATTTCGTGCAAAGGCTAGAATATTTTTTTTAGTTTTCATTTTCCTTGTTTTGAAAGTTACGTATATTTCAATTAAAAAGTACATTAATTTACAAAAGCTTGCAGTGATGGGACATTTGACAGAGTAAGTGTTCACTTCTTTTAATTTTTTGAGAAGGAAGCAGTTGATTTGATGGGAGAGAAGTGTACACACGGTGCATTCAATCATTTTTTTTATTTTATTTTTCTTGCATTTACTTTATTTGGAGAAGAAGTGGTGGCACGTCTCGGATGGAGAGCTCCTAAAGCAGGCGGTGATTATTTTCTTCCAGTAAAAAAAACGGTGATAACACATGTGGAGCGTTGGAAGAAAGCGTGGCATTTAAGTACTTGCACCGTGAATATCAGAAAGGCACACGGACTCATGAAAAGAGAGCATTCATTACGCTGCATTCTATTTTATTTTCTTTGCAAGGGCTGATTAATTTTTTAATTCATTGAGAAACACTATCACGCTCATTCCAGCTGGGAGAATGGAGGCCACAAGTATTGAGAGAGTGTGGGGTCACGGCTGCACTAAATTTCTTTGCTGGAGGAGTGGAAAGAAACACACGCTGATTTATTGGGAGGAAGATTGAATTTTACATTTTGGTGATGACTTATTTTGGAAAGTTTTCAATGTTGATTAAATTTGAGAGGCGCACACGGTTTCTTCACAAAGTACTTTATTTTATTTTCTTTCTTCGTGCTTAGACTGAGGATAAATTTTATATTTTACATGTTGAATACTTTCATCGTTCAATTTACACCAGTAAAAAAAAAATTTTAGACGTTTATTATTTTGGATTTGTAATGTCATTTTTAAAATCGACGTTTATACGAGTGATGTTAATGAGACATTAGTTTTTGTGGGTGCAATATCGATAGATGTCGGTTAAGTCAAAAAGACCAACCTTTACAAAGACATCAGTCAATACGCTAACCAACGTCTAATCTTAAATTAGACGTCAGTCTATAAAACGTGAGATATTTATAAAGTCGTCAAACATTGCATTAATCGATGTATTTGGAATATCATCGATTTTGTTTTGTACATGAATTAGGACTGAGGATAATTAACATAACTGTACTAAACTTTAGTTTATCTATATTTTTTTTATACTATAAAAACTAAACTACTTGTTCTAAAAACTAAGTTATACAATTTTTTAGTTCGGTTTACATGAACTGAACTTTTGCATTTGTAGTTGAGTTAACTTTATAAACTGAATCGTGAATACTCATTTTTAAAGATCATCTCACCAGGTATATTTTCTGTTGTAATTGATCTATAAGCGGGTTGACATTTTCTTGTGATGCAATAACTACCTTCAATTATTATTTATACATTATCTATAAATTAAAAATTGCATTATGTATACAAATGTATAAATTAAAAATTAGTTTTATGGTTAAACTAAATTATATATCTAATTTTTCTTTATAATTTATGATATAAAAGAAAATGAAAAATTGTAGAAGAAATATAAAAGATTAAATATATTTTATATTTTGTAAGAATAATTTATCATTAAACTAACTATATTTTTTATCTGGAAGTTAAATGTAAGTTTTGAACAAAGAAAATAAGGGAAAAGAATAAAAGCATTAAGGAAAAACAAAAATAAATAAAATTTATTAGAATTATATATGTGAATTTTAATTATTTGTTTATAGAAAATATTATAAAGTTATTTAATTTTATTAATATAATAAGGTTTGAAATAAATTTAAAGTATTTTTCAGAGGTTTAAGAGTAAACCTTTTAAATAAAACAAACTTCAAATAATCTATTCTTGAAATTACATTAATTTTTGATAAATGATTTAAATATGAATTTTTTTAATAAATAACATGTAAAAATATTATTCTGTATGATAGAAATAATATTTTACATAAAAGACTAAAAATATATATTTTATCTTAAAAGACAAAAACAAAAAAAATATTTAGAAACCAAAACAAAATATTTTCCGTAAAAGATGTGTCGAAAATTTAAACGAAAAAGTAANGAGTTTTATAAAACTGACTTACAGTGATAATGTTGAAAGGATTGGTTATTAGTTAATTGGTGTAAGTACAGTTTTTTATAACTGAACGGTTGAACAATACAGTTTATACATAGTTCAGTTTCTTTTAGTTTATTATAAATATAGGTAATTATAATGTAATATACTTTAGTATGGTTTAGTTACATATGCCAGCCTTAACATTAACTGACGACTATAAGGTGATCGTTGCGTTTTGGTATAATTTTTGTTGTGTCTTGGGGTATCGTAGTAGCACCTCATTCCTTTGCTAGTTTCTTCGTAAGAAAAAGTTACGTCTTTTGGACTTCTCATGGCATTTCAACCCTCAAACAAACTTGCGTTGTTGCCTAGGTCCATTCCAACCGCCAAAGAAAAAGAATACGGTGTATTCTCACCGTATACTTTCTCGTTGGCGGTCAGAATGGACATAGGCAACAACGCAAATTCGTCCTTGGATTGAAATGCCGTGAGAAATAAAAAAAAAATGCAAGTTTTCCTTACGAGGACGCTTGCAAAGGGAGAAGGTGCCCTACGCTACACAAAGACACAACAAAAAAAGGCACCAAAACACAACGAAAACTCATTTTAATCGGTTTAAATGAGAGATAATACATCAAAGATTACTTTAATCGGAGTAAAAACAACTTTAAATAGTTAAAAGGAGAGGAAACTTACTTGGAAATGCCGAGCAGCGAAGACAAAAAGGCAAAAGTCGATCAAAGTGTTGGTTCGCAAACCGCTAGTTCGCAGCGTTATTTAACAAGAAATTAGACATCTGTTGTATACAAAACCGACATCGAAAATAGCATATACGTCGGTCTCCTGACTAATATGACGTCCATTCGATTTAAAAATTAATGTTTCTGTTGTATATAGACGTCGCTTGGCGGCATGAGACGTCTCGTGGGGCGGAAACGAATGACTTTTCACATACCTGGTATCATTTTAGACGTCGGGGACTACGGGAACTGACGTCTTGAAGTGTATATAGACGTCATTGTGGCAGGAACCGACGTCTATAGGGATGAAAAAGAGTGATTATTCACCTGCCTAACAGACATATAAGCGTTAGTTACAATGAGTCTGACGTCTATATTTCTAACAAGTTGGTGAGTAGCATTAATGTCCGCCATATAGACGTCGGGGCCCCGTCAATGTGGCGGGATCCGACATCTATAAGGCTGAAAAGAGTGACTATTCACCTGCCTGACAAACATATAGGCATCCGTTACAATGAGCCTGACGTCTATATGTCTGACAAGTTGGTGAGTAGCATTAATGTCCGCCATATAGACGTCGGTGCCCCCAATTAACCGACGTCTATAATTCTAAAGGACATGACTTTTCACCTAACGGTCAGAAATATAGACATCCGATTGGAAGGGGCGACGTCTAAAATTAAATAGACGTCGGAGATCTTCTTAACGGACGCCTATATTGCCAACTTATTTACGGAAATTCCACCGGTCATCAATATACATCGCGCTTATCAGTAATCGACGTCTATCGTGTGACATTAACAACGTTTTTGTGCTAGTGCCATTTCAATGTTCTAAAGTCATTTCTACTTATTTAACTATTGCAATTTAGTTTATTAATAATGTGTTTTTTGTGTCATTTCCGTGATGAATTACTTCTAATGTTTAGCTAACTCGTTGCATTTTAATAGTTTCAATTGTGTTTAGATGTTTATCTATTGCATTGTTCACTTTAATGTTTTCATGCACTTTTAACGCTTTCAATTATATTCAGTTGTGTTTAATTTCCAATTTTAATTTAGTCATTTGCATTCACAAAATCTTTCAAACCCCCCCACTACGTGTTAGACCTAATTCTCAAAGCACATTTGGTCCTTGAGACCTAGGAGTCACTTCCTAGTCTATATTGCATTCTTTATGCACATTAAATTTGCATGGGGTGCGACACCCATCACCCTACTAGCATCCATCAATAGATACCCTCCTAGCATTCATCAGTAGATGCTCTCCTTGCATCCATCAGTAAATGCCCTCCTAGCATCCATTAGTAGATGTTGTCATCACTGCCATCAGAAGCAACATATAACCTAAAAACCTAAAAACACTCAAACACACAAAGCAAAATCAAATCCGAACCACACAACTAAATTAATGAAAAGGAAAAAGTCAAAAGTTGGGTTGCCTCCCATTAAGCGCTTGTTTAATGGTATTAGCTTGACACCATTAAGCTCAATTCGGATTTTTGATGGTAGTGCTCTTCTTTCTTTCATCACACCACATAACTTCAACAACTTCCTAGTCACCATCTTTACTCTCCTTGAATAAGAAGCCTCAATCTCAATAACTCCATTCTCTTTAATATCTCTAATCACCCATAACCTGTTTTTGTATCTCACTGGTTTGCCAGGTTTGAGTTCCTCATCTTCATGCACAAAGTCTTGGAAAACTAGCTTCTCTTCATTATCTGCCTTCTTCGTCTACTATTGGCGATCTTCTCTTCTTCCATACCTAAAAGAAAAGGTTCTGATGATCTTGTGCTCCTAGCACGAATTTTATCCTGCATACACTAAAGAACACTGCACTAGAGCACCCAATTAGCCCAAAAAAAATTAAAATAAACAAAAATCTAAAACAGTAAAAATAAAATAAAATAAAAGATATATATATATATATATATATATATATATATGGAATAAAATAAAATAAAATCGATCCACTACCTAATTGTGTGGATTCTTTGTCTCCGGGCCACCAATCATGCTCAATGTTCTGAGCAAGATCCGATTCTTCTATATGGAATTCTAAATCACCTTCATATTGATTGGCTTGCACTCATTGTCGACACCATGATGAAGGCCAAAAAGTATAACTCTTATCATTTCCCTTATGCTCTTCTTATCTCTAGAATTTTGGAGTACAAAGGTGTAAGCGTGGAAGGGGAACACGTCCAAGCTATTCAAGCTATTGGCACGGAGATTGGTGAAACCACCTTTCACCAAATGGGATTTTCTTCTAGAGAAAGAGTAATCATTCATAAAGATGATGACCATCAAGATGCTGATGAAGAAGATGATATGGATGCTCACATAGCGGAACCAGTGCGTGTTGTTGCTCCTTCTGACGCTGGTCCTTCTCACATACCTTCATCATTAAATGGTCCTTTTGAGCCTACTAAATCTGTGGATGGAAAAACTGTTGTAAAACCTTTTTCTAAATGGTCAATCGAAGAAAATAGAAAAGCATAATATGATGTCAAAGCTAGAAATAAACATTATTGCCTCTGCACTAACAAATGATGAATTTTTCAGGATATCTCAATGCAAATTTGCCAAAGAGATGTGGGATGTCTTGGAGGTCACACATGAAGGCACTGATGAAGTCAAGAGAGCAAGAAAGAATTCTATGATTAAAGAGTATGAACTTTTCCGGATGAAGGCTAGAGAGACTATCTATGAAGTCTAAAAAAGATTCACAAACATTGTTAATCATCTTATGGCTCTCGGTAAAGTGTTTGACAAAGAGCAAATCAACATAAAGATTTTGAAGAGTTTGAACAGAAATTGACAACCAAAAGTCACTACAATCTCAAAATCCAAAGACCTTACAAGCATGAACATGGCTACCTTGTCTGACAAGCAAAGGGAGCACGAGTGATATAAGACGCTCCGAGAGAAGTTAACTCTACGCGACGCGAACTCGATCCAGAGGTTCCTCGAAGCGGTTCCGAATGAAGAATGCAGCGGAATAACGAAAATAACAAAGAAAATGATGTTAGAAAAACCTAATCAGACACTGAGAACCTTAAAATGATAAGGAGACTCGAGACAGACCGATTAAACGGTGAGAATCGAGGTTTAATCGGTGGAAAAGGTAGTATGATCGGTAGGAAGTATTTCAATCGGTAGAAATTTGAAAACAATCGGTAAAAATTGGCGGAAACCCTAGAAATGGGGGTTCTAGGGTTTAGACTCTCAAGACGGAACGAAGGAAGCGTAAATCTGTGAAGAGAAATGAGTTTTACCAGTGAAAAGAGGCAACAATGGTGGATCTGTGATGATGAAGGATGACTCACGGTGAGGAGCTCACTCTGTCGAGAGTGAAGACGCGAGAATGAAACTAAAGAAATGAAGGAGTGTGCTGGAAGGTGGCTAGAGGGAGTCTTTGGACTCTCTAGCCTGTGACTTTCAAGAGAGAATGGTTTCTATTTCAGAAATCTCAATTCTCATTAATCTTAAAAGTAAGTACAAGAAATGTAGGCATGGCTATATATAGGACTAGAAGTCCCACATACCTAACACATTTATACAGTACATAAAAGAAAGACTACACTAAAGACATTGGGCTTGGGCCCCGCGTATCATC
>NW_014542195.1:292899-296807 GCF_000741045.1 Vigna radiata var. radiata
TAGGATTGCTTAAGTACCAAGTCTTGCCTAGCCAGATTTGTCTTATGCTACTCACTAAATACCCTTTAAAGTAAAATTACTTTTAAAATCAAAGGACACACAAACAAAAACAATTTTTTAAGACCCCTAAAACGTTTTCGGACTCTAATGTGACAAGGTCACACCTACACGTGAAAATCACACACATGCAAGACAATCAAATTCTACTCCTATGTCTAGCTATGCTAAATTTTAAAGAAAACAAATAAAGCTGCCAAGAGTTGGAAAGAGCACTGAGAACTCTTCCAATCTACTTGGACTTGATAAATGGCCTTTTACAAATTAAAACTAAGACTATAGCTAACAGTGACAGTTGGGCTGCAAGCCCATCAAATACAAAGAAAAAGTAAAAATAAACCAATGAATTTAATCCTATGCTACGACCCAACTTGTTGTCCACTATGCTGCTACGGTCCAGGTCCTTGCCAATTTTTCCATGAAGATTCAGTGCACGTTGCTGTTGTTTCTAGCAGTTTGAAGTTTTCTAACTTCTGGATTCCACTCTCTTTGGGATCTGATTCACCACTCCTGCACACATATCACACAACTTATCACCTTTAATCAAGTTGCACAACAGATATATATAAATGGCAGTAAGGACTTCCCTTGCTCTCGGTGCAGTTGAAGCAGCTAAAGGAATTTCCGTTGCTTCCAAATTGAAATTTGCTGCACAAGAATTCACTCAAAATCAGCAATTCAATCAATCCAACAAAGCACAATTCATAACACAATCAATTTAAGCAAATAACTTCCCTAGTCAAATGATATTTCTAGCTGTTATTGCTTTGCACCAAATCGAGAACCTCCTTGTAATCTTACAATCACCATGAATTCTCCCTGCATCTTCACTAAATTGCTACTCAAACTATTAACTTGATTCAACAGATCAGAAAATTAATCAGATTCAAGCTAAACTAATATGGAGTGATATTCTATACTTCTGCAATAATTCAGTTCTGCACACAAAATCAAATCCAATTCCAGCAAGGTATAAATGAAAATGGCTATTTAAACCAGATACACTCACGAATTTAATTATAAGCTGAAACAAAATTGATTAAACAACCACCCTAAGCTAATCAAATCAACGAACAAAGAGGATCATGATGCAATGCAGAAATTGACAGTGAAAGTGTAGATGCAGAAATGAGGAAGCTCAACACTAACTCAGAATCAGTATTTGCAAGTGAAAATGAAAGGGGGTTCACAATCAGACTTATCAAAATGAATAGGATGCTACCAGGCACACAAACCTCTTTCAAAATCCAGAAACCAGAGTGAAAATGCTTCTCAAACCAGATATGGATAGGTTAAACAATGTGAGTACAGAGACACAACAGGACAACCACCAACAAGGATAACACAACAGATCTATATTGCCTAAGACAAATCTAGACCAGATTAATAAAGCAATTAAAGCTCAAATTAAGAACAGTAGAATAGATTGCACATGTGATAGACAAAACCAGAGTTATCAACCAAGACAAACAAGAAACAAAGCTTTTAAAAAGAGCTGGCACACAAATTGATCCTAAGAATAGCTCTAGAGAGGATTAAGAAAGCAAGAAACCTAAAACAAGTTGCAATTGATTCCGAAAAAAAATTCAACTTATGAATGGTCAAAACTGCTTGACAACAATGCGTAAAAGCAAATCATATAATGGTGCATCAGATTTCAAAGTTAAACTTGCACTAGTCTTTCAGCTTCTTTATAACTATGTAACTTTTTTTTCTTTTGAATTGTTTTTCATGTGAACAGATGACCAAGCTTTTGCTGCATTGACAATTCAATTTCAAATGCACCAATTACAGATTTCAGAAAACAAGGCAATTCAGCAACTTGTAAGCAAGAAATGATGTTAAAACTGATGGTTTGGAAAGTGAAAACGTGCAGAGCTGCTAAAACTCGGATTCTCTTTGCATCATCATGTTTAAAACATATAAACAAACTTGTTTGCACAGAGAATTGATGCAGAATCACTTAATATCAGAATTGGACTTATCCAGCTCTTTTTATGCTTCAATTTAAGCAACTTTACCAACCAGTTTTAAACACAGGGATTCAAATGAGTTCTGGAAACTGAGTTGCAATCATAAACAACAAATAAGACTTGAGAAAGACACTAGATTAACAACTAGAGATGTTTAGCAATGAGCTATGTGCTAAAACANATTTCAAACCAAAAACTATACTCAAACAAAGAAATGCAGATCGACCAACTGCAAAATGAGACTCTATTGGAGTTTTCTCGGTGCAACTAAGCTCTGCCAAAGCAATTCATTGCTTATATGGTATGCACATGGTACTAGCTCAACTTTCCACAACAGATTTGATTTAAAAACCAAAACAGATTCATTTCAGAGCTTGACACAAACACTTCACAACAGAAGTTAAATCACAAACTGATGGTGTTCATCTTGCACCCGAGCTCCATTTAGATTTATCATAGCTCATATGGTATGCATTAACCAAACAATTAATTCAGCATCTCCGATAAAAAAAAAAATTCAAACAGCAGATTCAACAAGGAATTAAAGACAGAAAAGCAAACATACATGACTTTGACACAACTAGATGGATTGCACAAAATAAAATGACTCAAACTAAGGAATAGACCGAAATAAAAATGATTAAATCAGACTCAAAGCACAGGATAAGCACAAACACAATCAGTAATCCTAATCACAAAAATGCAGATTCAAGACCAAACAAACACAGAAACTGAAGCAAGATTCAACAACTCAAATCAGAAAAAAAAACAAATCAAGACATTAAAGGAAAATGATAGACAACGCGAATCAAAAGAAACACAAACTGAGAATCAAACTGAAACAAAACACAAAACTAATAACAGAGACAAAGACGCGAAGTAAAATGACAGATCAACATAACAACGCGGATCAACACAAACCGAATAAAAAAAAAATAAAACAAGACAAAGAAGAGATACTTATCTTTGTCACGTGGACGCAACCTTGCTCTGACTACCACATGATATAAGACGCTCCGAGAGAAGTTGACCAATACGCGACGCGAACTCGATCCAGAGGTTCCTCGAAGCGGTTCCGAATGAAGAATGCAGTGGGATAACGAAAATAACAAAGAAAATGATGTTAGAAAAACCTAATTAGACACTGAGAACCTTAAAATGATAAGGAGGCTCGAGACAGACCGATTAAACGGTGAGAATCAAGGTTTAATCGGTGGAAAAGGTAGTATGATCGGTAGGAAGTATTTAAATCGGTTGAAATTTGAAAACAATCGGTAAAAATTGGCGAAAACCCTAGAAATGGGGGTTTTAGGGTTTAGACTCTCAAGACGGATCGAAGGAAGCGTAGATCTGTGAAGAGAAATGAGTTTTACTGGTGAAAAGAGGCAACAATGGTGGATCTGTGATGATGAAGGATGACTCACGGTGAGGAGCTCTCTTTGTCGAGAGTGAAGACGCGAGAATGAAACTGAAGAAATGAAGGAGTGTGCGTTTGAAGCGCGAGATGGAAAAATGATGTGATGAGGCACGGGATGCTGACGCCAGAAGTGAAAGATGTGGCTTCTGATGAATGACCCAACGTGGAGGAGTGACGTAATGTAGGAGAGAGACAACACAATGGTAAAGTGAGAAATGAAAGAATGAGGTAGTGTGCTGGAAGGTGGCTAGAGGGAGTCTTTGGACTCTCTAGCCTGTGACTTTCAAGAGAGAATGGTTTCTATTTCAGAAATCTCAATTCTCATTAATCTNAAAAGTAANTACAAGAAATGTAGGCATGGCTATATATAGGACTAGAAGTCCCACATACCTAACACATTTATACAGTACATAAAAGAAAGACTACACTAAAGACATTGGGCTTGGGCCCCGCGTATCATC
>NW_014542195.1:297657-303419 GCF_000741045.1 Vigna radiata var. radiata
TAGACCCCTTAAAACATATTAATAATTTTTTTTTTATAGAAAAGAAAGGGTTTTCTAGCACAAGGACGATGCGTGCGATCACACATGCGCTAGACTCCCTTAAAATATATTTTTGGTATTTTTATTTATAGAAAAGAAAGGGTTTTCTAGCACAAGGACGATGCGTGCGATCACACATGTACTAGACCCCTTAAAATATATTTTTTAATTTTTATTTATGGGAAAGAAAGGGTTTTCTAGCACAAGGACGATGCGTGCGATCACACATGCGCTAGACCCCCTTAAAATATATTTTTGGTATTTTTTGTAAAAGAAATTTTATTTTATGATTTTATATATTTTTTTGATTTTTATTAACACGCAATAATAAGACAAATACTATAAATAAAAAGACAAACAATAAAAGAAACATCATAGTCTAAGCCTAATAAGAAAGAAAAAAGAGTGCAGAAGACAAAACCAGGGGTGCAGAAAAGAGTTCTTTTGATTGGTTGCCGAATGGGTTTGAGCCCAAAGAGGAGGGGGCTGCGAATGGAAGCAAAGGGGGTGCAGCTGATGAACATTGGGGGTGCATTTGCTGGTCAGGCCCAAGACCCCTTTTTTTTTTTTACAGAAACACGGTGGGGGTGAGAATAACGTGGCGCGTCGCCAGGAAGCAAGGAGGCAGACCAGGCCCAAGGCCTCTTTCTCCAACCTTGTGCTCTGCCAGGGGTGTATGGCTGTAAATTGGGTGTGCAGCCTGAGATAGCATGCACCGGCCCAATCTCCCCTTTTTCTTGTTTGCAGAAAATGGATGGGGAGTGTGAATAAAGCTGCGTGGGGTGGCAGGCAGAGGGAACGCGGCCCAAAACCAGGCCCAAGCCATTTAACCCTAACAGAAACTGATAGGGGTTCCTCCAAAATTCCCCATAAGCTTCAGAGACCCTGCCTGCCTAAGCCTAGGGTTCTCTTCGAAGAAAGCCATGGAGGCTAGTCTCTACGCTGTGTGCCACCGTGACGCCACCAAAACCAACCGCCGGGAGCCACAGTTTAAGACGTCGCCGACGACGTCGTTCGCCACTGGAGCCATCGCCGGCCACCGCAAAGCCCTTCACCTCCCTTTTTCTCGTGCGAGAGACCCCCTTGATCGTGGACGACGCTGGCTGTTCGTCGCCGCAAGGGTGCCGCTGCCGCCAAATCAAGGTCTCTCTCTCTGTCGGACTTTCCCCACCACCATCGCATCATGACCATCGTCGCTAGCCGCCAGCGTTGCCTAGGGCCGATGGTGTTTCCTAGTGCCGGCGGCTCTGCGCCCTTCTTCTCTTCACACGAGAGAAACCCTCTCGCTGTGGACGGCGCTGGTCGTTCCTCGTCGCTGATACCACCAAACAAATGACCGTCGCTCATCAAGACGCCAAGATCTGAGACACCTTTTCTATGTTGATTTTAATCCTTGTCTTTGTTTTAACAAGCATATGGGAGAGGGCGAGATTTGGGGATTTTCCCGTGAGCTGTAAACTGAGAATTCGGTGTTGGTCGAGACGCGTGATTCTCGAAGCTTCCTTTGCTATTGTTGACTTTTGCTGCTAGCCTCACTTCTTTCCCATATTGTAAATGAANGCAGTTGCANATGACGGTCGGAAATGGGCGAGATGCATCCAGCGCTGGTGGTCGAACCTCTGATAGTGTGATGTTTTTCCCTCCGTAGGAACCTTGAGTGAGTAATCTATATGGAAGAAATGGGAGAGGATCGGAAATGGAGTTGGTTGGGGTAATCTGGTTTGAATTTGATCAAGTGTGGTATTGGTGGACGGATCGGTGCGTGAGAGAAAGGTGGAGATAGAGGTTGATTCTGGTTATTCTGTTTTGGTTTGGTTTTGTTTCCCTGTTTCTGTTTTTGTGTTCTGAATATTGGTTTTGGTGATTGGTGAATAAGAATTGATGGTATTTACAGAGAATGGAGAAACCTTCTTGCTTTTCCGGTGAGTGATGGTTATGGGTGAGGGGAGAGAGGAGTTGTGGTGAGTGACTGTGTGGGTGATGGATGATAGGCGTGGGTGCGTATTGAGTGATGGAGAGAAAAGGAGTGTGTGCGTGTTGAGTGATGGAGAGAAAAGGAGTGTGTGAGTGTATTCCTCCTTTTGAGAGTTCTGTGAGGGGNGATGGTGTGTGTGTCTTTGTAAATGGAAGAGGTAATGAGTGAGTGGTGAAGTAGGAATGGTGAGAAGGTGAGAATGGTTCTCTGTTTTTGCGGTTGTTTTGATTGGGGGAAGAAGGTGGGATGATTTCGTGATGTTGGATTGATGAAGGAAAGTCTAGATAATTACTGAAGATTGCACAAAGAGGATGCCTAGTCTAGGAGAAAGGTTGAAAAAAAAATGGTGTAATGGATGACCTTCTGGTTTTCTGGTTTTCTCCCTAATGTTTCTTTTTCTCTTTTCTCCAATGTGTATATCCATCCTCCTGTCATCATGGGAATGAAGGGCCTTGTACTGCAAGAGTATGCCAAAACCGTTTTTTGTCTATTTTGCAAAACAGTTTTTTTCTGCCAATTTTTTTCACGTCTCTGCCAATTGCCAATCCATATTTGCCTCTGCTGTGTTTGCCACTCTGCACTGCCAAAAACCGAATTGCCTTGTCCCCTTTTTTTTAAAAACCGTTTTCCCTTTTCACAAAAAGACAAACCAATTTTCTAATTTTTTTTATTTCTTTTTTATTTCTTTTCATTTTCTTTTTTTTCTTTTTTCCTTTTCAATTTTCGTTTTCTTTTCTTTCTTCTTTTTTTTCTTTTTTTTTTCTTTTTTTCCTTTTCAATTTTCGTTTTCTTTTCTTTCTTTTTTTTTTCTTTTTTTTTTTTGCAATTAAATCCAATAATAAATAAATAAAAAAAAAACTAAATCAAATACTAAATAGTAAAACAAAAATTAAACAAAATAAAACAAAAATAAAATAAAATAAAATAAGACAAAAATGAAAACTAGTTCTATTATTTAGTCACCCGGACGAAATTAGGTGTTGACAGCTATGAAAGCTACATGCAGGAAAAACTCAAAGTTAGAGGATTCATATGCAGAGATGGACGACAAGGAAATGATGACCATGATGGTATGGAAGTTCAGTCGACTTATTAAAAATGATAGTCAACTTACTAACCATGTAGGTCACAACAAAGAAAAGAAAAGCTTCAGATCGAACGCTGTCCAATGCGACGAATGTGGAAAGGAAGGACATAGTGTTAAGTCCCACACAAGTGTACCAGATCGTTATCAAGTAATATAAAATGGGTAAGTCCAAGTATCGTTTCCCAAAGGACTCTTAGGCCTTACTTTTCATGTAACCTAATTGCGTAAGACTTGAGAAGAAATTAATTTTGGGTTTTGAATGCAAAAACAAAAGTAAACATGCAAATGCAGTGATTCAATTGGCTAAAGAAACTATGAATGAATGGAGTTGTTGGGGTTTAGAATTTCATCTTATCCACCCTCTTATATCTAATTTTCTTATCTAATTCGCTTATTTATCATATTGTCATGCAAACTTTCTTGGTCTACCCTTAACCCAATTCCTTGTTTGGTGGTGAGGAACCCAACAATTGATAAAGATAAGCATATGCAAGCATATAAAGAAGATAAGAATTTTGATATAAGAGAGTTTCAAAAGATTACATTGTTCCCCAACAACCTAGGGTTTAGTTCACCATAATCATGGTGAAACTAGATGAAATACAATGAAATAATGGAAGAAATAACCCTAAACTTCGTAGATTGGAGCCTAAGCATCCAAGGAACCTCCTCCAAGGTGTGTGGAACAACTCTAGATGTTTCTCTCTGCCAAAAGATTCAGTTTTGATTCGCACTGAGGCTATATATAAGCCAAAAAGATAAGAGAAAGATTACAGGCATAATATCTCTGAAACCAACTTTTGACTCTCTCATGACTAAACTAAGCGTTTTACTTGATTTTAAGCTCATTCTAAGCCATAAAGGGTGTGTTTTTATATCCAATTTAAGTATGAAAATAACGGTTTTTAGACCGTTATCACATAGCAAGCCAGAATGTCCAGAATTAAAGCTAAAGCAGAAAGGAAATAAAATGTTCCCTCAAGACAAAGGCAGGAAACAAAAAGGAGCCTACATTGCTTGGAAGAATAGTGATTCTGACAACTGAAGTGATGAAGATGTTGATCATGAGGAAGAATCCACCACATGCTATGTGGCTGGAGCAACATGGGATGACTAGTACAACAATGCAGACATTTCAAATGAACCAATTGAAGTCAAATATGATCTATTGTTGGATGCATTTCAAGAGATACATGCTGAAGCTATGCGACTAGAATACAAGGTTAATCGACTAAACTCTGAGAGAAGAGATTATGAGCATAGAATTAATAACCTTGTATATGAAAATGAGAAACTAGAAAAAGAATTGAATGATGCTTTGATATTTGCTAAAGAGATTAAGATTGAAACTGTTACAGTAGAGAAAACTTGTGATAAATGTCCTACATATATTGAGCAAATAGATTACTTGACTAGCATGCTAGCCAAATTTACTCAAGGTAGAGACAATTTAAATGTTGTATTAAAATCTTCTGGCAAAGCAATTTACAGACAAGGAATATGTTATAAAGCTCAATATAACAGAACCTATGCAAATAAGTTTATTGATTTAAGAAAGCCTGTTAAACATGCATGTTTTTACTGCAATTGTGTTGGTCATAATGTTAGAAATTGTTATTATAGAATTGTTGGTGTTCCTAAAGGACTGTATGTTTGGGTACCTACAACAAAAATATGAGTTGTTTTAGCAAAATAACAATCAGATGCAAGGATAATCAGTGAGTACTCAAGGATGGACTATATTGGCTATATCAAACATCTTAAGTGTCTACAACGGGTAATATGTATCACTCTACTGCATCATNACTATATTGGCTATATCAAACATCTTAAGTGTCTACAACGGGTAATATGTATCACTCTACTGCATCATGCATAAATTGATTGGTTATTGATGCTTAATTGTGTATGATTGTCTGTATGCTTGAATGGTTGATTTGGTTCTGAAAAATTGGTTTCACAACTTTCAATCGACTGTATTATGAACTTATTTGACTGTGTCTTTGTATGTCTACACTCTGTTTTGAATTTTATATGTCATACAGTAGTCAACTGCGATTTTAATCAAATCGACTTCTAGTCTACTGCTTGTTTTGGGTCTCAAATTTGAAAAACATTTTTTGGTAAGAAAATGAATTAAAAGTTTTCCCTCCAAAATTTTAATTTGTGGGTTATATAAAACAAAATTAACCAAGATCATTACACTGAGCTTAGTCTGACCTTTCTGATTAGTCGATCTCCTCCTCAACTGATCTCTGTGGTTTATACTGTTCCCTGTTACTCAAATGGCTTCAAGCTCAGCTCACAAGAAGCGTGTTAAAACATTGGGCCAGAAGAGCACGAGACGTGTTTGTGACTTGAATGGCTGGATCAACAATGAAGAAATGCAGTCAAAATTTCTGGACTGCTGGAAAATGAGAAGTCTGATTACACATTGATGAAGGTTGAAAAACAATAATTTTCATATGTCAAATTAGACCAAATTATGCCCTTTACTACTTGGAATAAGCTTAGAATCAAGCAAAACTCAATAAATGAGTCTATAGAGAGTCAAAAGCTGTTTTTAGCGATATTATGCTTGTTTTGCATTGTTTTGTAGCTATTTTGAGAAAGTGAAGAATGGAGTTGAAGATTAAGGTCGTAGACTCAAGAAAAGAGAAG